>NW_025892180.1:0-88873 GCF_002878395.1 Capsicum annuum | reverse complement strand
CCAAATTATGATTTCATGCCATATCCATATGCTTAACTTATGTCTATCATATGTTTGACAAAATATTTAAGAGAATAGGAAACTATGCATTGTGGTTCATTAGGTCTTAAAAGATAAATTCATGCTTTGTTCCTATGGATAGTTGATTTCCTTGAATTTGTGGTGCGTTGTGGGTGTATGATGGAATGCCATGATGAATTCTTGAGGTAACTATGATGTTTGTGCGTAGTATTTGCTATGGACCCAAAGCATGCTCCCCATGTGTTTGATTGGATGCTTATATGGAGAAATGAGGCCATTTGATTTGCTAAGTGTGAAGTCCTCAATTATGTGTTGCGTATGATGGCCTATGGGCATGTTGTGTATGGGTTATCTATCTTGTGTTACTTTATGCTATTGTGTGCTGGGGGTACGTATGCCCGAAATAGTCTGCTTGTCTAGAGCCGAGTCAGTTTCACGGTAATCTCAATCGAGCGATGAACAATAAACTCTCGGTTAGTTTCAAAACTTGGGGAAAACTCAGTAATCTCAGAAATCATTCTTTATCAAATAATTGGGCCATGAAGCTCTGAAATCTTACATATCAATTCACTCTGATACAGACCTCTGTACATTTTGTAAGATAGTAAGCTTATCTTAAAAGTAAGTGGCAATTAGAAATACTTTGTCAGAGAATGGAATCAAGCAAAATCTATCATATTGATAAAGTATCAGAATGTGAGAACAGATTCAGTTCAGTTGAGTACAGTTAAGAACCAGTTAAATGTC
This sequence comes from Capsicum annuum, assembly GCF_002878395.1. NCBI lineage: Eukaryota > Viridiplantae > Streptophyta > Magnoliopsida > Solanales > Solanaceae > Capsicum > Capsicum annuum. Next base: position 88,105 of record NW_025892180.1, on the reverse strand, counting down.
TTTCAGTTAGGAGTAGGATTCAGCACCGAGCGAGCTAAGGATGGGAACATTCCTGCGAGTAGAGGGTTTGATTCCCGATAGCAATCCTTATGCTCTAGAACTACGTCGCCAGCGTAGGTTGAGACATCTATCCTATGAGTAGAGGGTTAGATGAGGTGGTTGTCTTGTGAGTAGAGGGTCCCGCCATTCTCATTTGAGGTCCTAATAGTAGAGGGTCCTATGCAGTTATCTTTACTGGTGGTGCGGTATTGACACCCTTTCACCTGGGTTACAGGTTGGATTCCACTTGTGGTAAGTGGGGCATGTCGGTAAAATGATCACTCCCACAGTTTTAGTAACAATCTCAGAAAAGAACTCAATTAATGTGCAGAAGTTGAGGCTGTCAAATACAGGCCTCCCAGTATTGCTATCATTATCATTGAGTAGAGAGACTTCCAGCGAGATGAGGGTTGCTCTCGAACTTATTTACCCATTATCATTATCATTGAGTATAGAGACTTCCTGCTAGATGATGGTTGATATCAGATTCAGTTGTTCAGTGTTCTAGAGACTTTCTGCTAGATGAGGGTTGATCTCAGATTTAGTTGTTAAGCGTTCCAGAGTTGGTGAATTTGAATATCAAATATTTGTAATATCAGTTATCCGATTTCTCAGTATAGATAAGTACAGATGTCAACTCTAGTAGCTTTAGATACTCAGTATGTTGTTTTCAGTATTATTATTTTTGGGTGTCAGCGTTACAATAGTTTTGGGTGAATTAGATGCGGTGGATTTTGATATTATATTGGGATGGATTGATTGCATTAGTTCTATGAGTCCTTAGATTATTAGAATCGTATGGTCATTGTTAAATTTCATAATAATCCTACTTTTAAGTGGGAGGGTGGTTCCCTAGCTCCTAAGGAGAAGTTTGTATCATATCTTAGAACTTGAAGATTAATCTCCAAGGGGTGTCTAATCATCTAGTCTAGGTTAACGATTCTAACTTAGAGGGTCCTTTGCATTCAATCCCAGCGATATGAATTTGCTAAGGTTTTCCCTGATGACCTTCCTGGTGTTCCTTCGGATAGGGAGATTGAGTTTTTGATTGATCTTTTTTCGTACACTCATCTAATTTTTATTCCTCTATATATAATGGCTCTAGCTGAGTTGAAAGATCTTAAGGAGAAATTAAAGAATCTTTCAGATAAAGGGCTTTATCTATCCCAATGTGTCCCCATAGGGTGCACCTGTGTTATTCATGTGTTAGAAGGATGGTTCCCTTCAGATCTGTGTTGATTATCGATAGTTGAATAAGGTGATGGTAAAGAAAAGTATCCTCTTCTGAGGATAGATGATTTGTTTGATTAGTTGCATGGGGCTAAGTTTTTCCCCAAAATTAATCTCCAATCTGGGTATCATCAGCTAAAAATTAGGGAGGAGGATATCCCTAAGATTGTTTTCCATACCCGGTATGGGCATTATTATTTTTTGGTTATGTCTTTTGGGTTGACCAATGCCTCAACAACGTTCATGGATTTGATAAATATGGTCTTCTATCAGTTTTTGGATCTATTTGTCATTGTGTTCATAGATGACATTCTGGTGTACTGTAAGAGTAAGGTGGATTATGCCGAGCACTTGTAAGTGGTGTTGCAGACCTTGAAGGAGAAGCAATTGTATGCCAAATTCTCAATGTGTTCTGGTTGAACACTGTCACTTTTCTAGGTCATATTATTTCTAGTGAGGGGATCATGGTGGATCCGCAAAAGGTTGCAGTGCTAGGAAGTGGTCTAGACCCACGACTCCGACCAATATTCAGAGATTCTTTGGTTTAGTTGGATACTATATGAGGTTTGAGGAAATTTTTTTAACTATCGCTTCCCCATTGACTAAGTTGACTTAGAAGAAGGTAAGGTTCTCTTGGTTTGATTCTTGTAAGGGTAGTTTTGAGAAACTAAGGATATGCTAGCTTTGGCTCCAATTTTGACTTAGCTTGAAGGCACAGATGGGCTTGTGGTTTACTGCGATGTATCCCGTGTGGTACTTTGTTGTGTTCTGATGCAGTATGGATGATATTTTATGCCTCTAGACAGTTGAAGGTGCATAAGAGGAATTATCCTATTTATGATTTGGAATTGTTAGTTGTGGTGTTCGTATTAAAAATTTGGCATCAGTATTTGTATTGGGTACACGTGGCTATCTTCTCGGATCATAAGAGCCTGCAGTATATGTTCACTTAGAAAGAGCTTAACCTCAAGCAAAGGATATGGCTTGAGCTTCTAAAGGACTATGACACGAGTCTTCACTACCATCCAGGTAAAGCTAATGTAGATGCTGATACTCTTAGCATGTTATCCATAGGGATTCTATCTTACGTGGATAAAGAGAAATGGGAGTTGGTGAAGGAGATTCACCATTTTGCAAACCTTAGAGTTTGCCTCTTGTACTTTAAGGATGGTGGTGTGTTCATTTAGAAAGTGGCATAGTCATCTCTTGGTATAGAAATTAAGGAGAAGTAGATGTTATTTCCTTTCTTGTTGAGGATCAAAGGTGATGTTAGTGGGCAAAAGATGATGGCTTTTGAGATTTGAGGTGATGGTACTTTGTGGTACCAAGGGAGGTTATGTGTTCCCGATGTTTATGGGTTGCTAGAAAGAATCTTGGCTTAGGCCATGAGATGAGCAATGTTGTTCATCTTGGTTTGATGAAAATGTATTATAACTTTAAGGAGATGTATTAGTGGAAAAAATAAAGAGGGATGTAGTGAATTTTGTGGCTAAGTATATGGTGAGTCAACAAGTGAAAATTGAGCACATGAGGCCCGGGGGATTGTATCAAGAAATTAAGTTGCCAAAGTGGAAGTGGGAAGTGATCAGGATGGATTTCGTTATCAATCTCCCTCGATCTCAGAAATAGTTTGATTCGATTTGGCTCATAGTGGATAGGATAACAAAGTCTGCTCTTTATGCCAGTGAGGTCTAACTTCGTAGCTAAGGAATATGAAGGTTGTATCTTCATGATCTTTTAAGATGCATGGGGTACTGATTTCTATCATCTCAGATCGTGGTACGCAGTTGACATCTCACTTTTAACGGTCATTTCAGAAAGGTTTGTGGACCAAGGTGAGTCTTAGTACAACTTTCTACCTGCAGTCGGATGGGCAAGCAGAAAGGACTATTTAGATATTAGAGGATATGCTTCGTATGTGTGTGATTAACTATGGTGGTAGTTGGGTTGATCATCTACCTGTTGTAGAGTTTTCTTACAATAATAGTTACCATTCTAGCATTAGGATTTCCTTGTATGAGGCCTTGTATGGCAGGAGGTGTAGATCTCCTATTGGGTGGTTTGAGGTTGGTGAGGCAGAGATGTTTGGCCCAGATTTGGTTCACCAAGCAATGGAAAAGGTAAAGGTAATTTGGGATAGGCTTAAGGCAGACCAAAGTCTTAAAAAATCCTATACGGATATGAGGTGAAGAGAGTTAGAGTTTGATGTTGGGGATAGGGTGTTCTTAAAGGTGTATCCCATGAATGGAGTGATGTGGTTTGGTTAGAAAGGTATGCTCTGTCCCCGGTATGTCGGTCTTTACTTGGTTTTGCTAAGGGTTGGTAATGTTACGTATTAGTTGGAGTTGCCTTCTAGTTTGAGCTTCATTTATCCGATATTCCATGTTTCCATGTCGAGGAAGTGTATGGGTGATCCATGTCAAATAATTCCTAGAAAGGCTATTGGTGTTTTGGATTCTTTGTCTTATGAGGAGGTCCTGGTTGAGATCTTAGATCGGCAGGTTCGTCGGTTGCAGACCAAGGATATAGCTTTGATAAAGGTTCATGGAAGAACCATAAGGTTGAAGAGGCTACTTGGGAAGCAGAAGAGGACATGAATTCCAAGTATCCATTCCTATTTTCTACTGCAGAAATTCATGCGGAAGGTATGTGTTCTTCATCATACTTTTGTTTTCAAACTTTGCTAAAGGAAAGATTGACTTTCTTGTATCTTTGTTTTCTAACTTTGTTAAAGGATAGATTTGATGTTCTAGGGTGTAAATCTTGCTAGTCATGCCTTGTCCCATCATTCGAGGAAGAATGATCCAAGTGGACGAGAATTGAAAAACCATGGGTTTTGATCCTTAGAAAATTCCATGAGTTTGAGCTTCTGGACATAAAATGACTTATAGGTACTTGTCATATGATATGGTACGGATTAGGGTCCTCAACTCGTGTAATAGGAAGTATGGTCTAGGGTGCATTCTGTCAAAGGTACGAAAGGGCATAAAAAAACTCTTATAGAGGTTGTACGGGTTAGGCAAGCCACTCATATATTGCTCAATGTGTCTATCCTAGAGGATTCTGCCTTGGGTATAGATTATGGTTACTTGTCGTAAGATTTGGCATGAGTTGGTCCTTAGGGGTCATATGTTGGACAGTGTTGGAGTCCAATATTCTATCTAGGGTACAAATGGTCTGTACCACTTGTATGATTATGTACAAGTTAGGGGAGAGTCGTACCTTCCTGCGTGCATTTTTTAGCTTTTAAGCTGAGAGTATTCTGGACATTTTCCCCCTTTCCCAGCATTAAACCCACATTTTATAACTTCCTTAGGGCATCATTATCTATCAAAAACACATCAAATGGACTTTCAAACACTCCCAAATCCTCAAGATAAAGAACACTTAGGGTTTTCATCAAGCATATAAATTGGGGCTTTCAAGGGAGATTTCTTTCCATCTTCTTTGGTATCTAAGGCATGTTACTCCTCCCTCATTTTTAGTTCAACTAAAGTCATGCTTTAATGAATGGTTTTCATGATTTAATTATGGGTATTGTTTAGTTTTGAATTATATGTTGGAGGTTTTGGTTATTAATGGTTGATTTATGTTTTCCCATGTTTTTATTTATGTTTTTTATATTATAATGGTGGGTTGTACATGTGGTTGCAGGGGAATGGTCAATTGGCACTTGGTTTTGGTTTTGGAAACTATACACCCTCAATATGTTTGTTAGAATGCCTATAAGAATGCTTTTATTACATAGTTGGACTTTCATTGAAAACTTTGCATGGTATAATATGGTAATAGAACCTAAATTGGTTAAATGCTTTTAATGGTTAAGTGCTAAGGCCTTGGTTGCCATGGTTTTGATTAAAACCTTGTGGGGTACACGGTAATCCCCAAGTGAGTCCAATAATAGAACCTATAGGGTATATGAGAATCCCCTATGTGATTCGATAAGGACATTGCTTGAAAGATATAGTCGGTATGATGATATCACTTCTTATAGCCTTGGTTAATAATATATTTAAGTGGTGGATTGGTTGTGTGCTTATGGTTTTAGTTGCGCAATAATTGCAAGTTGTGATAGCTAACCATGAAGGTGTGAGTCCAATGGAAGGACAGTAGAAACTCATGTTTGCCGACAAGAGGATTGGTCATGGCGATCATATACTTGTAGGGTACATAGGAATTCCCTAAGTTATACATGTATATATGAATCATGGAGGGTGAAGGGTACACGGGAATCTCCTGTCCCTATGATATCTCCAATTCATGAGGCTACACACACTAGGGACTGTTCAGGGGGTAACACTGGACCCATATAGCCCATGGGTAGTTCTAGGATGCTTAAGCTACACATACCCAGGTTAATGGTTTTAAAGACATGCTAAACCCGGTTCCTTTTCCCATCATGGATTATATATGTATATGTATGGTTGTGCTTGCATATGGTTATTTACTTAGTTTAAAATATTGGCATATGTTGCATTCCCACGTGATGCAGGAACTGTCTATACTACTCCTCGTGCTTCGTGATTGGATTGGGGACAACTTGTGTCGGAATAAAGTGGCGAGCTTCTATACTCTGGAAGGCTCCATTTCATGTTATGGACTTATCTATATATTTTTGTTATTTCTTAGACCTTGGTTTTGGCTATGGTCTGGGGCATGTCCCGACCGCGTATTGTTTTACTTTCGGATAGAGGCTTTGTGAGACTACTTGGGTTGGTATGGGCGGTGTTGGAGATGGTGTCAGCCTTGGCATTGGTATTGGTATTGGGGCTGACATCTGTTGACTGTATTTAATTTATGATTGTTCCATTTTTTTATGTTTTATATATTCGAAACTCGTCCAACATTAGGTATAGGGCAGTTATGGTTGGGTATTGGCGGTGGTCTCTGATCTCTATTGGCCTTGAGGCACCCGACACGACTAGTCCCTTGTTTGGGTCGTGTCATAATTAAAAAATGTGGCACACCAATGGTACGAGGAGTAGGAACAAATGAGAGGTGAGGATGCTAGTTCTTTCATGTGGGATGATTTCTCTAGTGCATTTCTGGACCGCTTCTTTCCTCAGGAGTGGAGGGAAGCTAAAGGGGAAGAATTTGTTAACTTGAGGTAAGGAAGGATGACAGTCAAGGACTATGCTTTGAAATTCCATGAGTTGTCTCGGTATGCTCTTGAATTGGTATCAAATATGATGGCCTGAATTAGAATTTTTCCGACGAGATTGTCTCATGAGTAGATCCTTGAGAGTAAATTTGCTGACACGCCTCGAAAATCTGTCTATGTCGTATTGGCACCTCAAGCCCACATAAACCGAAGGTCACCCCTATAACCCAACCTAATTATCATCACAACAACCACAAGGCAGGTGAATCCCGACCTTATAATAAGATAGCGAAAATATAAGGCTAATAGGAAATACTTAGACAATATCTAACATTCCATTAATGTCAATAGTCTAGCCAATATACCCAAGTCCACAGTCATCCACAAAACCACTTCCAAATCTAGTCAATAATATGCTGGTACATGTCCCCGACAATAGCCAAGTAACATAGCTATTGAAGTCTATGACATAGGATAAAGTTACTATGATGGGTAGGCCTTACGGAGTATGGAGTCTCGCCACTTCAAGATCAATGCCCGCACCACTCGAACACCTGATTACTGCATAGAAAAAGAAGAATATACTCTGACCACTATGGCGCGTGGGGACATAGCATTTGGAGATGGTTAGTAGTTAGAGCGCTAGCATGTAACTCAAGGATAAGGATAAAATAGTGCACTTGTTCAATCCAGTCAAATCATCATATGCAATCATATTTACTAAAGTATATGCATTTATGATGATGTATGTACATATAGTTACACAATGTGCCAAACAATGGAACGAGCTATAATATGCATTCTCAAATCATTCATTCATCAGACATGGAGTGAAGAACTTTCAATATTCCACCTTACCAATTTTGTAACCTTGAACTTCTCCGTTGCATTAGTCAAGAGGATCCGAACCTCAAACCTACTCAACCGATTTAATCAATTCATCGGGCATGGAACTCTAATCATATGCTCAGACCTTTACTAGGGCATGGAACTCAAATCACGTGCTCCCACATTCAATCAGGCATGGAACTCTAATCATGTGCCGATTCATAAGGCAAGGTATTTTGACCTCAAGAGATCTCTTTAAGCAAGGGACTCCAACCACAAGCCATTAGATGAGGGACTTTAACAATAAGACCTTAGATGAGGGACTTCAACCACAAGTCATTAGACAAGGGACTTTAACTACAAGTCACTAGATGAGGGAAATTATCCATAAGTCATGTTATTACCATCATTATGTGACTTTTGAACTATTAACCCACTAGTTCATGCATTAACATCCATAAGATTCATTTCTACATTTAAGGTCTTGAACCCATTTAGGTAATTCTAGCCATCAAGGCTAAATATAAACACCATATACAACTACATGGTCTTTGTCAACCTATTTAGCCATTAATCATATAGATAGGCCCAAGGCCTTAGTTCACAACACGATGTAAGTTCATTTATGGTCATCAAGACCTCTAAAAACCAATCATTACTCATTACTATTCTTACACACACTTTTCATTCAAATACAATTCGAGTTCATGTTTGAGGGGCCATGTCCCATTTAGCCAACAAAATATCAAGGAAATACCCTTACTCCTTGCTTGACCAACAAGTCCTCTAGCAATCATTTACCAAACGTTCACATTCATTAACAATATCTTACCTCATTCATTTCCACTAGACCAATAACATAGATACACATTTGGCCTTCGCACAACCATTTAACCACTAATCACTTTAATGGAAGAAATGCCCTAATTCAATTCATCATTTGATTTAATTTACAGTCATCAAGACCCACACAACTATCCACATTTAATTAACAAGCTTATAGCACATTCTCACCATATTTTAGTTCAACACACTATTCAAATTCAATTTCGTGATGAGGAACTTTAATCCTTTTATTTGCCATTTACCAACAAGATCATCAATTATACAATACATGACTCACAATACCTCTATGATATCATTTATCAATCATTCATTCTTATTGGGCCATTACCCTAATTCAAAACATCACCAACATATGACTAGACAATTTATTTAGACATTTTCACAAACACCTTATGAGCATACCTTTAACAAGGCTATTTGCATGGTAGAAATCATCAAGACTAGGGTTACTTAAGACCCTCATGTTAAACCACATGCAAAAAGCACCCAAAAATGCAATTCATCATCAATAACATGTATTAACACAACTACAAACAAGAAACAACATTATTCATCCTTAGGCAAAAAAACCTTTTCATTCGATTTCAAATCAACATGTACACTTATTAATCCAAGTGTAAAATACATGGGTGTAGAGTTATTTAACAAGGGAAAGGTTTACATGCCTTAAAAAAGATGACCCCCCCAGAACTTGACTCCACTTTGTCTTCTAGATGAGCACCCTTCAAACCCGAACCTCCAATCTTCCTTCAAGAAACTTTTGAGAGTGTTTGAGAGGGAGTTTAGGATTTTAGATCCACACAAAATTCATTTAAGGAGGCCATATACACTTATATAGTGAGAGGTCTTAGGTTTTAGGGAGTTGGAAATGACCACAAGGACCTTGGTTAAAATCTAAAAATTGGACCCTTCCAAGGTTATGACTCACCATATGACACATTAAGGGAATCATACCCTAGGATACAAGTGATTCCCTAACTCATACCCTAGGCTCCTCCTAGGTATCACACATAGTTAAGGATATGAGTATAAACCCTTGAGTTGTATCCAAAGGGTATGACTCAACCCCCAACTCCTATACATCAACCGTATACAAAATATTCCACTCAAGCTGAGAGTTCACTCCATGTGATCATGCTAGGTACGACTCATATAGTTAGGGTACGATTGATTGGAGGAAAACTAATATAAGGTACAATATACTATCCTTCCTATGCTTCTTAAGGTACGAGAAGAGAAAGAGAGGTTAGATACGACCCGTATCCAAAGGGTGCTATTGGCTTTTCCAATCATATCTTGGTCACCTTACTCAAAACAAAATCTTTTTGCAATGCCAAGATCTTGGGTGTTTCATTCTCCCCCGCTTAGGATCATTCGTCCTTGAATAAAGGTTAAGGAAAGCATAAACACAAGTTAACACATTAGCACCTATCAAAACAATCTTCAAATTAGTTAGAAAAAATCACACAACAAAGATACAACACAACACATATCATGATTATCATCAATTGCCAGTTCATTTTATTGACTTTTGGGATCCAAACCCCTCATTTATCAAAACACTAGATTAATTCAAAGCTTAGGGACTTGAGCCCATTGTCTACCAAAGATATATACCCAATCAAGAAAATCAAAACATACCTCAATCATGAATTTCTGGAATGGGAAATGAATGTGGATACTTGGACTTCATGTCCTCCTTCTCTTCCCAAGTAGCTTCCTCGGACTATTGGTCCCTCCATAGAACCTTCACCAAAGCCACTCCTACCATTCACAACTGGTGAACTTTTTGATACAAGATCCTCATAAGGATCTCCTCACAAGGGAAAGAACCCAAAAATACCAACATCCCCTAATGGAACGACCAATAAGGGATCACCTACATGTCTTCGCAACTTAGAGACATAGAAAATTGAGGGAAATGGAGTTCAAACTATGAGGCAATTCTAAAAAATAGGCAACATTACCAACTCCTTTCAAGACCGTATAGGGACCAACATAACGGGGACTAATCTTTCCCTTTTTACCAACTTGTATCCCTTCCTTCAAGGGAGACACCTTTAAAAATATCCACTAGCCAACACTAAACTCTAAACTCCTACGCCACACGTTTGCATAGGACTTTTAGAGACTTTGAGAGGTTTTCAACCTCTCACAAATCACCTTCACCTTTTGGGATCCTAACCCATCATTTATCAAAACACTGGATTAATTCAAGGCTTAGGGACTTGAGCCCATTGTCTACCAAAGATATACACCCAATCAAGAAGATCAACACATGCCTCAATCATGAATTTTTGGAATGGGAAATGAATGTGGATACTTGCACATCATGTCATCCTCCGCTTCCCAAGTAGCTTCTTCGGACTCTTGGTCCCTCCATAGAACCTTCACCAAAGCCACTCCTACCATTAAGAACTGGTTAACTTGCCAATACAAGATCCTCATGGGGATCTCCTCACAAGGCAAGGGACCCAAAAATACCAACGTCCAACGACCAATAAGGGATCACCTACACGTCTTTACAACATAAAAACATAGAAAATCGAAGGAAATAGAGTTCAAACTAGGAGGCAATTCCAACTCATAAGCAACAATACCAACTCCTTTCAAGATCATATAGGGACCAACATAACGGGGACCAAGCTTTCTTTTTTTACCGATTTGCATCACTCCTTTCAATGGATACACCTTCAAGAATACCCACTAGCCAATACTAAACTCTAAAATCCTATGCCACACGTCCTCATAGGACTTTTTGAGACTTTAAGCTATTTTTAACTTCTCACAAATCACGTTCACCTTTTTCTAAGGCTTGGTGAACTAAATCAAGTTCAAGCAACTTACCCTTACCAACTTCACACCATCAAATGTGAGGACGACATCTCCTATCATACAATGCCTTAAAAAGGTGCTCTAAAATCTCCCCTAGTTAGGGACTTCTACATTTCCAATTTCAAAATATCACCATGCTCCTCGAGAAACTATCCAACCAAAGAAAGGTCACGGAGGAGCTAAGGTACAAGAACCCCTTACGTCACTCAAGGCAAGACCCTCAAAAGAGAAATAACACTATGTACAAAGTGTTTCATAGAAACCACCTTGGTCATAACTGAGACCCATCCTAACATAACATAGTAAAAGTGGATTCCTTAGGACTGGGCATCACAAGAGACACCACCGCATACCTTTAGGTATCTACCATGATACCTCTTCTAGAGATAGATAACAAGACCAAGAAAAGCTATGGCTTTCAACGAAAACTCACACTTGGAGAACTTGGCATAAAATGATGATCCTTCAAAGTTTGTAACACGGCACGGAGGTGATCTACTTGATCTGCCTCACTTTTAGAATACACTAAGATAACATCAATAAAGATAATGACAACCATGTCCAATAAAGGACGGAAGAACCTATTCATCAAGTCCATAAATGTCGCCGAGGCATTGGTCAACTCAAAAGACATGACAAGAAACTCATAGTGACCATATGAGGTTCTGAAGGCAGTCTTACGGATATCCACATCCCTAATTTTAAAGTTGATAATAATCTGACCTAAGATCAATTTTTAGAGAAACACTTTGTACCCTAAAGCTGATCAAACAAATCATCGACTCTAGGGAGAGGATACTTATTCATTAAGGTCACTTAGTTTATCTAGCAATAATCAATGCACATACGAAGAGAACTATCCTTTTTGCGCACAAATAACACTGGAGCACCCCTTTGAAATCGACTTTTGGGACTTAAGATATGAAATGAATCTCACCCTAGGCACCAAAGAATTACCTTCCCATAAAATGATCTGTTCATTAGAGAATTTAAACATGACCCTGCGGGACCAACAATCTAATAAAGCATAACATAAATGCAACTAATCCAACCTCCATAATGACATCCAAATCAATCACATCCAACTTTAATAACTTTATGAGAGCCTTTCCACTACAAACAGATACCACACATCATATATAGACCCTCTTATCCACCATAGAGCATCCTAACATTATAGAAATAGAAAAGGAACTGATGGACTCTTAGGAGCAAAACCAAGATACTTAAACACAAATGGGGTTGTATAAAAAAGAGTAGACTCTTGGTCTTGCAAATAATACTAATCACGAAAGGGAAGTTTCAAGATACTTGCATCAGAATTAGAAGATGCCTCGGGCTCCTAAGGGATATTAAGAGAATTGAGATGGCCTCGACCAATGTCGGAGCTAGAAGCAGCACCCTTTGGTGCAAAATCTAGAGAAATAGAAACCGATATCCTACCTGCCTAAGCGACGGCCATTATAGGATACTTCTATTGCATGTGACCCAATTGACCACATTTAAACCACCAATTCCTCCCTTTCTCACAACAAACATGAAATGATCGTCTGCAAAATCGATAAGGAGGCTATGCGAATATGGTTTGGGACCTACAATCCTGATGTTGGGCACTTTGTACTCTATAAGAATTACCAATCTAAAAATGCTCATCTCCCAACAGATTCAGATAGGGATTACTAGTCATTGAATGGAGGCTAGGACCCACCCAATAACTCCACTTAGATAAATTTCCATAAATCTGAGCCAACAGAGAAAAGGAGCAACGAAAACCAGTATTTTCAGGCAACTAAGGAGAAATGCCACCCCCAATAGTAGGGTTAGTGGGAATAGGTGGAACCCTACAAGGACAGTTAGATGTCACGATCCTTGACCGAGTCTAAATTTTAGATACCGGATGAGCTTTGTTCATGTTGCCTCTAGTTTGGATATAAGAGCTTGCTTGAACATCAGATTTCCTTAGATAAATTATCTGAAAGATGGGCAAGCAGAAGTCAGAGGAATATAATACCTTAGACTCTATATATCTTGAGGGTGAAACACAAGAAAGGGAAACATTCGAAAATGTCTCATAACCCCTTTCTTAGAAGTTTGGCGCTCTACACACCCATAAAAGAGACTCTATTTGACACAACTTTGTGGACTCCCAACTGACCATGAACCTAGGCTTGGATACCAACTTGACATGCCTAAAAATTAGGCCATGTTGTATAGAAACCTTAAGCCAACATGAGCCAGAGGTTGCGTCGATAACCCAACCTAATCATCATCACGACAACCACAAAGGTTGGATGAGTCCCGACCTTATAATAAGATAGCGGAAATATAAGGCAAATAAGCAATACATATATAATATCTAGCATTCCATAGCAATACATATATAATATCTAGCATTCCATTAAGGTAAACAGTCTAGCCAATATACCCAAGTCAACAGTCATCCCCAAAACCTTTACCGAACCGAGTCAATATTATGTCAGGACATGCCCCCGATAATAGCCAAGTACCAAACCTATACCAGTCTATGACATTGGATAAAGTGACTACGATAGGTAGGTCTTAAGGAGTATGGAAGCTTACAACTTCAAGGTAAATACCTGCATCGCTCGAACACCTGATCACCATATAGAAGAAGAAGAAGATGCTTCGGCCCCTATGTCGCGTAGGGACATAGTAATTGAAGAGGATTAGCAGTCAGAGCACTAACATGTCACTCAAGGACAAGGATAAAATATTGCACTTTTTCAATCCTGTCTAATCATCAGATGCAATAATATTTAAAAAAGTATAGTCATATATGAAGATACATGTACATATTGTCACACAATGTGCCAAACCATGGAACGAGCTATAACATGCATTCCCAAATAATTCATTCCTGAGACATGGAGTGAAGGACTTTTAATCCTCCACCTTACCAATTTTCTAACCTTGAACTTCTTCGTTTCACTAGTCAAGAGGATCCAAAACTCAAACCTACTCAACTGATATAACCGATTTAATTAATTCATCAGTCATAAAACTCTAATCACATATTCACACATGTACTCGGGTATGGAACTCAAATCACATGCTCCTAGATTCAATCAAGCATGGAACTCTAATCATATACTGATTCATAAGGTGAGGTATTTTAATCATAATGGATCTCTTTAAGCAAGGGACTCCAACCACAAGCCATTAGACGAGGGACTTTAACCATAAGTCCTTAGATGAGGGACTTTAACCACAAGTCATTAGTTGAGGGACTTTAACCACAAGTAATCTTATTACCATCATTAGGTGACATTTAAACTCTTCACCCATCAGTTCATGTATTAACTGCCATACAATTCATTTTGACATTTAAGGGCTTAAACCCATTTAGGTAATTCTAGCCACCAAGGCTACATAGCAATACCATAGACAACCATATGGTCTTTGCCAACCCATTTACCCATTAATCATATAGATAGACCCAAGGCCTTAGTTCGCAAATAGATGGAAGTTCATTTATGGTCATCAAAACCTCTATAAATGAATCATTACTCATTACTCTTCTTACACATACCTTTTATTCAAACACAATTTGAGTTCAGATTTTAGGGACCATGTCCCATTAACAACCAACTATCAAGGGTATTTCTTTACTCCTTTCATGGCCAACAAGGCCTCGAGAAATCATTTACAATGTATTCACATTCATTAACAACATCGACGTCATTCATTTCCACTAGACAAATACCATAGATACACATTTGGCCTTCACACAACTATTTAACCACTAATCACTTTAATGGGATAAGAGCCTTAATTCAATTCATCATTCAATTCAATTTAGGGTCATCAAGACCCACACAACTATTCACATTTCATTAGCAAGCTTATAGCACATTCTCACCATATTTTAGTTCAATACTCTATTCAAATTCAATTTCATGATAAAGAACTTTAATCCCTTATTAGCCATCTAACAACAAGGTCATCTATTATATAATACATAGCTCACAATACCTTCACAATATCATATATCAATCATTCATGCTTAGTGGGCCATTTCCCTAATTCAATACATCACCAACATATGACTAGACAATACACTTAGACATTTCACAAACACCTTATGTTCATACCTTTAACAAGGCTATTTTATTTGTAGAAATTATCAATATTAGGGTTACTCAAGACCCTCATGTTAAACCATGTACAAAAATTACCCAAATAGGGAATTCATCATCAATAACATGTATAAACACAAGTCTAAGTAAGATACAACATTATTCATCCTTAAGCAATAAAACCCTTTTCATTTGATTTCAAATCACCATGTACACTTACTAATCCAAGTGTAAATACATGGGCTTAGAGTTATTTAAAAAGGGGAAGGGTTACATTCCTTAAACAAAAAGATCCACCAAGAACTTGACTCCTCTTTGTATTCTAGATGAGCACCTTTCGAACCTTAGCCTCCAATCTTGCTTCAATAAATATGTGAGAGTGTTTGAGAGGGTGTTTAGGATGTTAGATCCACACAAAATATGTTTAAGGAAGCCATATACACTTATATAGTGAGCGGGATTAGGGTTTAAGGTGTAGGAAATAATCACAAGGCCCTTGGTTAAAAGCTAAAAATTGGACCCGTCTAGGGGTACGACTCACCATATGACTTATTAAGGGAATCATACCCTAGGGTACGAGTGGAACCCTAACTCATACCTACGGCTCCTCCTAGGTCTCACACACTTTTAAGGGTCTGAGTGTACACCTTTGAAATGTATCTAAAGGGTACGACTCAATCCCTAACTCATATACACCAACCATATAAAAAATAGTTCACTGAAGCTGATAGTTCACTCCATACGATTATGCTGGGTACGACTAATATAGTTAGGTTAAAATTGAGGAAAGGCCACTCATATAGGAGATAGTATACTATTTTTTATATTCTTATTAAGGTATGAGAGGGTATGGGGAGGTTTGATATGACCTATATCCAAAGGGTACAATTGGCTTGTCCATTCGTATCGTGGTCATCTTGCTTAAAACCAAAAAATTTTGCAAGGCTAAGATCTTGGGTGTTTCATTCTCCCCCACTTAGGATCATTCATCCTCGAATGATGAGTGAGGCAAGTATAAACACAAGTTAACACAGTAGCACCCATCAAAACAACCTTTAAACAAGTTAGGACTAAGCAAACAATAATGACACAACACAACATATATCATGATCATCATCGATCGCCCATTTCATTTTATCCAATTTTGGGATCCAAACCCATCATTTATCAAAACATTAGATTAATTCAAGGCTTAAGGACTGGAGCCCATTGTCTACCAAGGAAATACACCTAATCAAGAAGATCAACACATACCTCGATCATGAATTTCTAAAATGTGAAACGAATGTGAATACTTGGACTTCATATCCTCCTTTGCTACCCAAGTAGCTTCTTCGGACTATTAGTCCCTCCATAGAACCTTCACCAAATCCAATCATACCGTTCATAATCGACGAACTTGCCGATCCAAAATACTCACTAGGATCTCCTCACAAGACATGGAACTAAAAAATACCAATGTCCCTAAAGGGAACGACCAATAAGGATTCACCTACGTATCTTCGTAACATAAAGACATGGAAAACCAAGGAAAATAGAGTTCAAACTTAAAGGAAACTCCTACTCATAGGCAACACTGCCAACTCCTTTCAAGACCGGATGGGGGCCAACATAATGGGGACTAAGCTTCCTCTTTTTTACCAACTCGTATCACTCTATTCATGGGAGACACCTTTAAGAATACCCACGAGCCAACACTAAACTCTAAACTCCTATGTAACACATCTATATAGGACTTTTGGAAACTTTTAGCAATTTTCAACCACTCATGAATCATTTTCTAAGGCTTGGTGAACTAAATCGGTGTCAAGAAATTTACCCTTACCAACTTCATACAATCAAATGGGAGGACGACATCTCTTACTAGATAATACCTTAAAAAGGCGCCCTAGAGTCTCCCCCACATAGGGACTTTTATATTTCCTATTTCAAAACATCACAATGCTCCTCAACTCATAATCTAACCCAAGAAAGGTCACAGAGGAACTAAGGCACAAGAAACCCTCATGCAACTCAAGGCAAGGCCCTTAGAATAGACACGACACAATGCGTAAAAAGTGTTTAATAGAAACCAAATTGGTCACAACTGAGCCCCATCCCGACATGACATACTAAATAAGGATTCCTTAGGATTGGACATCATAAGACACACCACCGCATACCATTTGAGAATCTACCATGATCCCTCTATTACAGATAGATAACAGGACCAAGAAAATCTATGTCTTTCAACCATAACTCACACTTAGAGAACTTATCATACAAATGATGATCCTTCAAAATTTTCAACATGGTACGAAGGTGATCTACATGATCCACCTAACTTTTAAAATAGCCTAAGATAACATCAATGAAAACAATGATAAACATTTCCAAGAACGGATAGAAGACCTTATTCATCAAGTCCACAAATGTCGCTAGGGCATTACCCATCCCAAAATACAAGATGAGAAACTCATAGTGACCATATCAAGTTCTAAAGACATTCTTAGGGATATCCACATCCCTAATTTTTAAGTTGATGATAATCCGACCTAAGATAAATTTTAGAGAAACTTTTCCCACCCTAAAGTTGATCAAATAAATCATCGACTCTCGGGAGAGGACACTTAGTCATTAAGGTCACTTAGTTGAACTTGTAATAATCAATGCATATACAAATGGAACCATCCTTCTGTGCATAAACAACACGAGAGCACCCTCTTGAAATCAACTTTTAGGCCTTAAGATAAGAAATGAATATCTCCTTAGGCACCAAAGAATCACCTTCCTATATAATGATCGGCTCATTAGGGAATTTAAACATAACCCTGCGGGTCCTACAATCTAAGAAAGCATAACATGAATACAAATAATCCAAACCGCAGAATGACATCAAAATTAATCATATCCAATTTCAATAACTTTACAAGAGCTTTTCCACCACTAATAGATACCATACACTCCCAATAGACCCTCTTATCCACCATAGATCTTTCTACTGGGGTAGAAACGGAAAATGAATCAATGGACTCTTAGGACCAAAACCAAGATGCATTAGCACATATGGGGTTGTATCAAAAAGAGTAGACCTTAGGTCATGTAAATAATACCAATCATGAGAGGGAATTTTTAACATAACCATTTCATCATTGGAAGATACCTCGGGCTCTTGAGGAATAGTAAGAGCATTGAGATAGCCTCGACCAATGTGAGAGCTAGTAGCGGCACCCTTTGGTGAAAAATCTAGAAAAGTGGAAATCGACATCTTTCCTACCCAAGTGGCGGTCATTATAGGAGTCTCTCTTTTATTTGAACCAATTGACCATATTTAAAACATCAATTCCTTCTTTTCTTACAACAACCACAGTGTGATCAACCGCAAAACTGATAAAGAGGATAGGTGAATGTGGATTAGGCTTCTCTATCCTAATATTGGGAACTTTATGCCCTATGAGCATTACCAATCTAAAAATGCCCGCCTCTTGATTGATTCAGATAGGGAGAACTAGTCATGGAATAGAGGCTAGGTCCTACCTATTACCTCTTCTTGGACCATTTTCGATCAATCTAAGCAAACATAGCAAAGAAACGATGGAACCCAACATTATGAGGTCATTAAGGAAAATTGGAACCCCTAATAGTAGAGTTAGTGGGAACAAGTGCATCCCTAGAAGGACAATCAGATGGCACACCCTTGACTGGGTCTAAATCTCAGAAGTCGGACGAGATTTGTCCATGTTGCCCCCAGTTGGGACAGAAGAGATTGTTTGAATGTGATATCTCCTTGGATACATGATCTGAAAGTTGAGTAAGAATAAGTTAGAGAAATCTAAGACCTTAGATTCTATATAGCTTCAGGTTAAAATACAAGAAAGAGAAATATTACTTAATATCTCAGAGCCCCTCTTTTATAAGTGTAGCGTGCTGCACACCTAAAAAAAAACTCTATTTGACACAAATTTGTGGAATACCAACAGACCATGAAACTAGGCTTTGAAACCAACTTGATAGGTCTAAAAAATTAGGCCATGTTATATGGGAACCTCAAGCCCACATGAGCAAGTGGTCGCCCCTACAACCTAACCTAATCATCATTACACCAATCACAAGGGTCAGGTGAATCTCGAACTAATAAAATGACAACGGGAATATAAATCTAATAGGCAATACCTAGACAATATCTACTATTTCATCAAGGTCAATAATCTAAGCAATGTACACAAGTTCACAGTCATCCATAAAACCTCTACCAAACTGAGTCATTAATATTTCAAGATATACCCCCAAAAATAGCCAAGTACCAAACCTATACAAGTCTATGACATAGGATAATGTGACTATGAAAGGTAGTTATTCTAGAGTATGGAAGCTCACCACTTCAAGGCCAATGCCTACACCGCTTGAACACCAGTTGACTGCATAAAAGAAGAGGACGATGATCTGGCCTCTATGTCATATGGGGACATAGCATCCTAATAGGGTAAGCGATTAGAGCGCTAGGATATAACTCAAGGACAAGGATAAAATAGTTTACTTGTTCAATCCAGTCAAATCATTATATGCAATCATATTTACACAAGTATAGGCATATATGAAGATACCTGTACATATAGTTTCACAATGTGCCAAACAATGGAATGAGCTATAATATATATTCTCAAATCATTAATTCATTAGACATGGAGTGAAGAAATTAAAATCTTCCACCTTACCAATTTTTTAACCTTGAACTTCTTCGCCGTATTAGTTAAGAGGATCTAAACCTCAAACCTACTCAATTAATTTAACTGATTTAATCAATTCATAGGGAATGGAACTTTAATCATATTCTCTCATATTTACTTAGGCATGGAACTCAAATCACATTCTCCTACATTCAAGCGAGCATGGAATTATAATCACATGCTGATTCATAAGGCGAGGTATTTTAACATCAAGATATTTCTTTAAGAAAGGGACTCCAACCATAAGGCATAAGACTAGGGTCTTTAACCATCATCAAGTCATTAAACGAGGGACTTTAACCACATGTTATCTTATTACTGTCATTAGGTAACATTTGAACTCTTAACCCATCAATTCTTTTATTAACATCCATACAATTCATTTCGACATTTAATGGCTTGAACCCATTTTGGTAATTATAGCCACCACAGCTACATATCAATACCATAAATAACCACATGGTTTTGCCGACCCATTTAGCTAATAATCATATAGATTAGCCAAAGGCCTTAGTTAACAACATGATGCAAGTTCATTTATGGTCATCAAAACCTATACAAACTAATTATTAGTCATTACTATTCTTATACACACCTTTCATTCAAGCATAATTCGAGTTCATATTTTAGGGACTATGTCCTAGTTAACCAACCAACTATCAAGGATATCCCCTTACTCCTTGCATGGCCATCAAGGCCTCGAGAAACCATTTACCAAGCATTCACATTCATTAAAACCATCTTACCTCATTTATTTCCACTTGACCAATACCATAGATACACATTTGGCATTCACACAACTATTTAACCACTAATCACTTCAATGGAATAAATAACTTAATTAAATTCATCATTCAATTCAATTTACGGTCATCAAAACCCACCCAAATATTCATATTTCATTTGCAAGCTTATAGCATATTCTCACCATATTTTAGTTCAACACACTATTCAAGTTCAATTTTGTGATGAGGAACTTTAAGCTCTTATTAGCCATCTACCGAAAAGGTCATCAATTATACAATACATGGCTCACAATACCTTCATAATGTCATTTATTAATTATTCATGCTTATTAGGCTATTTCCCTAATTCAAAACGTCGCCAACATATGACTAGACAATTCACTTAGACATTTTCACAAACACCTTATGTGCATACATTTAAGAAAGGCTATTTTCATGGTAGAAATTATCAAGATAAGGGTTACTCAAGACCCTCATGTTAAACCACGTAAAACAAGCACCCAAATATGGAATTCATTATCTATAACATGTATAAAGACAATTCTAAGCAAGAAACAATAGTATTCATCCTTAGGCAACAAAACCCTTTTCATTTGATTTCAAATTAGCATGTACACTAACTAATCCAAGTGAAAAATACATGGGTTTAGAGTTATTCAACAAGGGGAAGGGTTACATGCCTTAAACAAGATGATCCACAAAGAACTTGACTCCTCTTGGTCTTTTGGATGAGAACCCTTCAAACCCTAGCCTCCAATCTTGCTTTAAGAAACTTTTAAAAGTATTTGAGAGGGAGTTTAGAATGTTAGATACATACAAAATGCGTTTATAGAGGCCATATACACTTAGATAGAGAGAGGGCTTAGGGTTTATGTTGTAGAAAAGGACCACAAGGCCCTTGGTTAAAAACTAAAAAATGGACCCATCCAGGTATACGACTCAATAAGGGAATCGTATCTAGGTTATGAGTGGTACCATGACTCATATTGAGGCTCTTCTTAGGTCTTACACACTATTAAGGGTATAAGTCTATACCCTTGAGTTGAACCCAAAGGGTATGACTCAACCCATAACTCATATACACCAACCGTATTCAAAATAGTCCACTCAAGTTGAGAGTTCACTCCGTACAATCATGTTGGGTACGACTCGTATAGTTAAGGTAAGATTCAGGGGAAGGCCACTCAAATAGGGGATAGTATACTAGACTTTCTATGCTTTTTAAGGTACGAGAAGGGAAGGGGAGGTTGGATACATCCTGTATCCAAAGGGTACGATTGGCTTATCCAATCATATCATGATCATCTTGCTTAAAACCAAAATTTTTTGCAAGGCCAAGATCTCAGCTATTTTATTCTTTCTCACTTAGGATTATTCATCCTCGAATAACGAGTAAGGCAAGTATAAATACAAGTTAACACATTAGCACCCATCAAAACAACCTTCAAACATGTTAGGACAAAGCACACTAAAAAAGATACAACACAACATATATCATGAACATCTTCAATCATTCATTTCATTTTATTGACTTTTGGGATCCAAACCCATCATTTATCAACAAACTAGATTAATTTAAGGTTTAGAGAATTAAAATCATTGTCTTCCAAGGACATACACCAAATCAAAAAGCTCTACACATACCTCGATTATGAATTTCCTTAATGGGAAATAAATACAGATACTTGGACTACATGTACTCCTCTGTTTCCCAAGTTGCTTCCTTAGACTATTGGTCCCTCTATACAATCTTCACCGAAGCCACTCCTATCATTCGCAACTCATCGGGTTCTCCTCACAAGATAAGGAACCTAAAAATACCAACGTCCCCTAAGGGAACGACCAACAAGGGATCACCTGCGCATCTTCACAACATAGAGACATGGAAAATTAAGGGAAATGAAGTACAAACTAGGCGAAAACTCCAACTCATGGGAAACATTGCCAACTACTTTCAAGAATAGATAAGGGCCAGCATAACGAGGACTAAGCTTCCCCCTTTTTTACAAACTCACATCACTCTCTTCGTGGGAGATACCTTATAGAATACCCACTCGCAAATACTAAACTCTAAATTCCTACACCATACATCCACATAGGACTTTTGGAGACTTTAAGTGGTTTTTGACCTCTCATGAATCACCTTTACCTTTTTCTAAGTCTTGGTGAACTAAATTCGGGTCATGCAACTTACCCTTACCAACTTCACACCATCTAATGGAAGGACGACAGCTCCTACCATACAATGCCTTAAAAAGTCACCCTAGAATCTCCCTCATTTAGCGACTTCTTCATTACCCATTTTAAAAACACACCATGCTCCCCGAGACACTATCCAATCCATGGAGGGATATGAATGAGCTAAGGCATAGTAACCCCTCATACCACTCAAGGAAAGACCCTCAGAAGAGACATGACAATATAGGTGAAAAGTGCTTCTTAGAACTACCTTGGTCACAATTGAGACCCATCCTGACACAACATACCAAAGAAGGATTACTTAGAACTGGGCATCATAAGACACACCACCACATACCTTTTGGGGAACTTCCATGATCTCTCTACTAAAGATAGATAACGGGACTAAGAAAAGCTATGGATTTCAACCAAAACTCATACTTAGAGAACTTAGTATACAAACGATGATACTTCAAAATTTGTAACATGGCACAGGGGTGATCTACATGATCTACCTCACTTTTAGAATAGATTAAGATATCATCAGTGAAGATAATGACAAATATATCCATGAACAGTCGATAGACCCTATTCATCAGGTCCACGAATGCCGCTGGAGCATTGGTCAACTCAAAAGACATGATGAAAAACTCATAGTGACCATACTGAGTTTTAAAAGCAGTCTTAGGGATACCAGATCCCTAATTTTAAAGTTAATGATAACCCGACCTAAGATTAATTTTTATTAAAACACTTCGCACCCTGAAGTTGATCAAATAAATTGACTCTAAGGAGAAGACACTTATTTATTAAGGTCGCTTAGTTTAACTAGAAATAAGAAATGTACATACGAAAGGAACCATCCTTTGGGCACACAAACAATACGAGATTACCCCCTTAAAATAAATATTTGGGCCTTAAGATAAGAAAAGAATCTCTCCGTAGGCACAAAGAATTACCGTCCTATATAATGACCAACTCATTAGGGAATTTAAACATGACCCTATGGGACCAACAATCTAAGGAATCATAACATAAATATTACTAATCCAACCCCCAGAATGATATTAAAATCAATCATATCCAACTTTGATAACTTTATAAGAGATTTTCCACCACCAATAGATACTGTACACCCCTTATAGACCCTCTTATCCACCATAGAGCCTCCAACCGAGGTTGAAATAAAAAAAACTAATGGACTCTTAGGACAAAAACTAAGATGTATTGGCATATATGTCGTGGTATTAAAAAGAGTAGACCCTAGGTCATTTATATAATACTAATCATAAGAGGGAAGTTTAAACCTACCCATGCCTGTATTAGAAGATGCCTCATGCTCCCAAGGGATAGTAAGAGAATTAAGATGGCCTTGACCAAAGTCGGAGCTAGAAATGGTACCCTTTGGTGCAAAAGATAGAGAAGTGGAAACCAACATCCTTATTGCCCAAGCGGTGGTCATTATAGGACACTCCTATTGCATATGAACCAATTGACCATATTGAAAACATCGATTCCTTCCTTCCTTGAACAACCACAGTGTGATCAACCATAAAACCAATAAAGAGGATAGGTAAATATAGATTGGGCCTCGCTATCCTGATGTTGTGCATTTTATGCCCTATGAGCATTACTAATCTAAAAATTCCCATCTCCTAATGGATTCAAATAGAGATATCTAGTCGTGGAATGGAGGCTAGGACCCACCCAATACCGTCTCTTGGACCACTTTCCACTAATCTGAGTCAACAGACCAAAGGAGCAATGAAACCCGACATTTTAAGATGACTAAGGAGAAATATCTCCCCCTGCAGTAAGGTTAGTTGAAAAATGTCGAACCCCATAAGGAAATTCAGATGTCATGACCCTTGACTGGGTCTTAATCTAAAAAGTCAAGCGAGATTTCATCCATGATGCCCAAGTTAGGGCAGAAGAGTCTACTTGAATGTCAGATCTCTTTAGATACATGATCTGAAAGATGAGCTAGCAGAAGTTAAAGGTATATAAGACCTTAGAATTTATATAGCTTAAGGTTGAAACATAAGAAAGGGGAACATTATTAAATGTCTCAAAGCCCCTCTCTTATAAGTGTGTTGCGCTACACAACCATAAAAGAAACTGTATTTGACATGGATTTGTTGACTCTTAATTAAGCATGAACCTCGTCTCTGATTCCAACTTGAGATGCCTCAAAAATTAGGCCATGTTGTATGGGAACCTCAAGCCCACATGAGCTTGAGGTTGGCTCGATAATTGAACCTAATCAATATCATGACAACCACAAGGGTTGGGTGAATCCCAACCATATAATAAGATAGCAGAAATACAAGGTTAATAGGTATTACTTAGACAATATCTAACATTCTATTAAGGTCAACATCTAGCTAATATACGAAAGTCCATAGTCATCCACAAAACTTCTACCAAACTGAGTCAATAATATGTCAAGGCATGCCAACGATAATAGCCAAGTACCAAACCTATAAAATTCTATAACATAGGATAAATTGACTATGAAAAGTAGGTCTTCTAGAGTATGGAAGCTTATCATTTCAAGGTCAATGCCCACATCGCTCGAACACCTGATCATTGTATAGAAAAAGAAGATGCTTTGTCCCCTATATCGCATGAGGACATATCATCCAAAGATGATTAGTAGTTGGAGTGCTAGAATGTAACTCAAGGATAGGGATAAAATAGTTCACTTGTTTAATCCAGTCAAATCATCATATGCAATCATATTTACATAAGTATAGGAATATATGAAGATACATGTACATATAGTTACACAATGTGCCAAACCATGGAGCGAGCTATAATATGCATTCTCAAATCATTCATTCATAAGACATGGAGTGAAGAACTTTCAATCTACCACCTTACCAATTTTTTAACCTTGAACTTCTTCGTGGCACTAGTCAAGAGAATCCAAACCTCATACATACTTAACTAATTTAACTAATTAAATAAATTCATTGGGCATGAAACTCAAATCATATGCTCACATATTTACTCGGGCATGAAACTCAAATCATATGCTCCCATATTTAATTAGGCATGGAACTCTAATCACATGCCAATTTATAAGGTGAGGTATTTTAACCTCAAGAAATCTTCTTAAGAATGGTACTCCAACCACCATCCATTAGATAAGTGAATTTAACTATTATTCCTTAGATGAGGGACTTTAACCATAAGTCATTAGACATAAGACTTTAACCACAAGTTATTAGAAGAGAGACTTTACTAAGAAGTCATCTTATTTCCATCATTAGGAGACATTTGAATTCTTAATCCATTATTTCATGCATTAACATCCATAAAATTCATTTAGACATTTAAGGGCTTGAACCCATTTAAGTAAATCTATCCACCAAGGCTACATATCAACACCATAGATAACCACATGGTCTTTGCTGACCCGTTTAGCTATTAATCATATAGATAGTCCCAAGGCCTTAGTTTAAAACATCATGTAAGTTCATTTATGATCATCAAGACCTCTATAAACCAATCATTACTCATTACTATTCTTACACACACCTTTTAAACAAACACAATTCGAGTATATGTTTTAGGAACCATGTCCCATTTAACCAACCAACTATTAAGGACATCCCCTTACTCTTTTCATAGCCAACAAGGCCTCGAGAAACTATTTACTAAGAATTTGCTTTCATTAACAACATTTTACCTTATTCATTACCACTAGACCAATACTATAGATACATATTTGGCCTTTGCATAACCATTTAACCACTAATCACTTTAATGGGATAAATGCCTTAATTCAATTCATCATTCAATTTAATTTATGGTCATCAAGACCCACCCAACTATTCATGTTTCATTAGCAAGCTTATAGCATATTCTCACCATATTTTAGTTCAACACACTATTCAAATTCAATTTTGTCATACGGAACTCTAATCACTTATTAGCCATCTACCAAAAAGTTTATCAATTATACAATAAATGGCTCACAATACCTTCACGATATTACTTTTCATAATTCATTCTTATTAGGTCGTTGACCTAATTTAAATCATTACCAACATATGACTAGATAATTCACTTAGATATTTTCACAAAGACCTTATGGACATATATTTAAAAAGGTTATTTTTATGGTAGAAATCATCAAGATTGGGGTTACTCAAGATCCTCATGTTAAACTACATAAAAAAAGCACCCAAATATGTAATTCATCATCAATAACATGTATAAACACAAGTCTAAACAAGAAACAACATTATTCATCCTTAGGCAATAAAACCCTTTTCATTGATTTGAAATCACCATATACACTTACTAATCCAAGTGTAAAATACATGGGCCTAGATTTATTTTACATGGGTAAGGGTTACATTCCTTAAACAAGATGATCCTCTAAGAACTTGACTCCTCTTTGTCTTATAGATGAGCACCCTTCAAACCCTAGATTCTAATATTGCTTCAAGAAACTTTTGAGTAGTTAAAAGAGTCTACAGGGGGTGTGTGGTAGCTTTTGGTAGTAGATAAACTCTAGTGGACTTAATAGAGTAAGACGCTTAATTTTAATGTTATTTTGGGGATAGATTGGTTGCACTTGTGCTATGATACCTTAGATTGTTGGACTAATAAAGTCGTATTTAATTTCCCTAATAAACCAACTGTTGAGTGGGAGGGTGGTTTTCTAGATCCGAAGGGGAAGCTTATATCATATCTTAGAGATTTAAAGTTAATTTCAAAAGATTATCTCTATCATTTAGTTTGTGTTAAAAATTCCTACTCGAAAGTTCCTTCCTTGCATTCTGTTCCTGTGGTAAATGAGTTTCTTAAAGTTTTACCTGATGATTTGCCTGATGTCTATCCCGATAGAGAGATTGAGTTTAGGATTTTTCTTGTTTCAGACACTCGTCCAATTTATATCCCCTATATAGAATGGCTCTGGTTAAGTTGAAAAAAATTAAGGAGCAACTAAAAGATCTTTTAAACAAGGGTTTCATCTGTCTTAGTGTGTCCTCGTGGGGTGTACTGATTTTGTTTATGTATAGAAGGATAGTTCCCTTTGAATTTTCATTGATTACTGACAATTGAATAAGGTGATAGTAAAGAATAAGTATCCTCTTCTGAGAATTGATGATCACTTTAATCAGCTTCGTAGTGCTAAATTCTTTTCTATGATCAATCTTTGGTTTGGTTATCATAATTTAAAGATTAGGGAAGTGGATATCCCTAAGACAACTTTTCGTACTCAGTATGGGCATTTTGAGTTCTTCGTGATATCGTTTGTCTTGACCAATTCCCTCACGACATTTATGACTTTTATGAATAAGGTCTTCTATCAGTTTCTAGATTTGTTCGTTATTGTCTTCATTAATGACATCTTGGTGTATTCTAAGAATAAGGAGGATCATGTCGGTTGCCTCCATCTTATGTTGCAAACCTTAGAAGATCAACAATTTTATGTTAAGTTCTTCAAGTGTGAATTATGGTTGAATGCCATAACTTTTTTAGGTCGTATTATGTCTAGTGAATGGATTATGGTGGATCCTCAGAAATTCATTGGGGTTAAGAAGTGGCCTAGACCTACAACTCCAACTGAAATTTAGTGCTTCTTGGGTTTAGCCATGTATTAAAGGAGGTTTATGGAGAGTTTTTCTTTTATTGCTGCTTTATTGGCCAAATTGACTTAGAAGAAGGTAAAGTTCCTGTGGTCGGAGGCTTGCAAGATAGCTTTGAGAAGTTAAAAGATAAGTTGACTTCTGCTCTGGTCTTCACTCTACCTGAGGGTAATAAGGGTTTTGTTGTCTATTATGATATATCTCGGGTTGGCTTAGGTTGCGTGTTGATGCTGAATATTAAGGTTATTGCCTATGTCTCTAGACAGTTGAAGGTTCATGAGAGAAATTATCTGACTCATGACTTGGAATTATTAGTTGTGGTGTTCGCATTGAAAATTTGGCATCACTATCTTTATGGAGTTTATGTTGATATATTTCCTGATCATAAAAGCCAATAGTACATCTTCACTTAGAAATAGCTTAACCTCAGGCAAAGGAGATGTCTTGAGCTTCTTAAGGATTTTGATACGAGTCTTCACTACTATCTAAGTAAGGCTAATATAGTTATAGATGCTCTAACAGGTTATCCATGGGTAGATTGTAGTATGCGGATAAAGATATACAGGAATTAGTGATGGATATTCACCATTTGGCTAACCTTGGAGTTCATCTCTTATACTCCAAGGATGGTGGTATGGTGGTGAAATGGGTGGCACAGTCATCTCTTGGTTCAGAAATAAAGGAGAACTGTATATTATATCCTCTTCTGATGAAGATCAAGGACGATGTGGGTAAGAAAAATGTGATGGCTTCGAGATTGGTAGAGATGGTATCATGAGGTACCAAGAGAGGTTGTGTGTTTCGAATCTAGATGGGTTGCAAGGGAGAATATTGGTTGAGGCTCATGAATCAGGGTATACAGTTCATCTCAATTCAACAAAGTTGTATTATAATTTTAAGGAGATGTATTGGTGGAATGGCATGAAATGGGATACGGCCGACTATGTGGTTAAGTACACGGTGTGTTAGCAAGTGAAGGTGGAACACCTGAGGCCCGATGGGCTGCTTCAAAAGGTTGAATTACTAGTGTGAAAATGGGAGATAATAAATATGGATTTCCTAACCGTCCTTCTGTGAATGCGGAATTAGTGTGACTCTATTTTGGTCATCATGGATAGCATGACTAAGTCCGCCCATTTCTTACTGGTGAAGACTACTTATTCTGCGATAAAGACGAAAGGACTATCAAACATTGGAAGATATATTTCTAGCCTATGTGATTGATTATGGTAGTAGTTGGTTTGACCACTAGCCCTTGATTGAATTTTCTTATAACAATAGTTACCATTATAGCCTTGGTATGGCCCCATTTGAGGTATTGTATGGTAGGAGGTTTAGGTTTTCTACTGGGTGGTTTAAAATTGGTGAAGTGGATGTTTGCCTTAGATTAGGTTCAGCAAGCCATGGAGAAGGTGAAGGTAAATTGAGATAGGGTTAAAACTGCCCATGGTCACCAAAGTCCTATGCAGACGTAATGTGAAGGGATTTGGAGTTTGAGGTTGGAGATTGGGTGTTCTTAAAGGTTCTCCTATGAAGCGAGTAATGCAATTTGGGAAGAAGTGGAAGCTTAGTTCCCAATTTATTGGTCCGTATGTGGTTTTAAGAAGGGTTGGTAATATTGTGTGCCAGTTGGAATTTCCCCCTAGCATGAGTTATATTTATTAGGTATTCCATATGTTTATGTTGCATAAATGTGTGGGTGATCCTTCATTGATTTTTCCTCTAGAAGACGTGGGAACAAAGGACGTGGCTTTGTTGAAGGTTCTATGTCGAAACCAGATGACCGAGGAAGCTATTTGGGAGGACGAGGAGGACATAAAGTCGAAGCATCTATTTCTATTCCCTAATCGAAAAGATTATGCTTGAGGTATGTGTTGTTCTTAACATCTTTATTTTTTATCTATGTTGATGATAGATTGTGAATTTCTTGGTATTTGTTTTCTGTATCAATGGAAAGAGTGTAGATGTTTGGGGTTTATTCGTACTTGTAGTACCTCATCCTATTATTCGAGGATGAATGATCCTAAAGGGGGAAAATGAAACACCACAAACTTTGGACCTTGCAAAATTTCCTGAGTCTCGGGCATTCAGTGCAACATACGACTCACCATACCACTCGTTTGGTATGGGTACGAGTCAAGGACCTTAGTAGTATGTTGTACAGTGTCACTTTGGACAAGTTTTGTACTTGGTATGAAAAGGAATCATATGGCTCGTATGATCATGATACGAGAAGTATAGTACCAAATCATATATTGTTTGGTGTCTCGCTTTGACATTCTGCTTAGGGTATGACTTGAATGGGTACTAGTTGTATGGTAGGGTACGAGTCATGCTAAAGAGTTGTATGTTTGATAGATTATGGTGTCCAACATTCTAATCAAGGCTTGTGTGGAAGGTGCCATTTATATGATGGGGTACTAGTGGAGGGGTCCAACCATACCCTTTTATGAGTCTTTTACAACTTTTAAGCTAAGGGCATGTTAGACATTTCCCACCCCAAGCCTGATGTTCCAGCTTTTGTCGGAACATTTTAGGCCTTTTCCTTAGGATAATTGTGTATTTTCAAGCAACCATAGTTGTATTTAACATGGTATTTTAGTATTTTCAGGGTAAGGACAGAGTGTGAAAGATAACTTGGACATTCTGAGCAAAACAATGGTAAATTGAGTAGCGACGGCTCATGCGATAGACCATCGACCTTATAACGATCCATCGGTCTAATCCATCGATAAAAAACGGAAGGCATAAACTCTGGACAACCTGCAACGGTCTAGGTGATGAACTATCGGCCCTGCAAAGAACCGTCAGTGTGAGCCATCGCCATAATACAGAAGGCACAATCATTAGAAGTCCTGCGATAATGCAGGGGATGAAACATCAACCTTGCGATGGGCCGTCGCACTACCCGTTATCTAGAAGCAGAACATGGAGTCATTGGACACCCAACTACGATGTAGGCAACAAACCTTCGGACCTACAATGGACCGTTGCTTGACCCGTCATCCAAAATCAGAACATGAATTCACTGGACACCCTGTGATGATGCAGGCTATGAAACGTTGGACCTGCGATGGTCCGTCGCTTGATCCGTTGACCAAAACGTGGACAATCTAAGTTTGAAATTTAAAACCCCATTTCTCGAATCATATAAATACAAAGTATTAGGGTTTACTCTGTATCTTTTGTTTTCAGTTTCATACTTTCTTCTCTATTGAGAGATTTATACTACTTTTCATTGAATTAGGAACCTACGGATTGAGAGAAGATTATTAGTTTTAATATTTTCAATCTAAGATTGAGAAGATCAATAGTGTGACTTTTGTAAGTAATCTTCTGAATTTATTTATGAACATCATTATAACTTTGATTTCTGACATGGAGATGAGTAGCTAAACTCCCATAACAAGGGTTATGGGAGCCTTAATGTAGAGAACTACTCTGGGGTTGTGAATGCGTTAGTTTTCTAACATCTATCGAAATTGCATGAATCTTTCTTCATTATACTGACATCTCTTGGTTGCAAACTTGATAAGTGAGCCAATGGACTCCACTTGTCTGACAAGAAATTGGATGTTGGGAACCCTTTGGGATTAACGGATTGATGCCTTAACAGGACCAACCCTCATGAGAGTTTTATTGTATAATGCTTGAACCCTTTGATTTTGAGAGAAGTAAATGGTTAAATACTCATTAGGTTTAGAAACATATTGGTAATCTTTAGAATTCAATAGTTCTTGTAAATTGGATACATGACTTAGAATTCGAATACGACCTCACAACCCTAATTGTTTTAACATATTAGTGAGCATAATCTTAGTTAATTCATTCTCATTGGAATTACATTTACATTCACTTCAGTATATGGAATTTTATGTAACACAAATACAAAAGAGCACTCTTAACATTTCCAAATCCCTTTTTTATTTTGGAGACTTAGATCAACAATCAAATAACAATCACAATACTTAGTGAACACGGTATTCCCTGTGGGATTTGATACCCAACCTAGTTGGGTTTCTATATTTGACAGTGACTACTTACTCTTTTGGAAGAGAGTTATAATTTGGCCTTGGCATAACTATAGGCCAAATTATGGACATTGTGCACTTTATCTTAGGCAAATCACCTAAGTTGAAGGTGGCTACTGCTGGAATGTTAGTAGCCTAGGAGGTTGGGCTGAAAGTAATATGAAGAGTAGCATCCGAACCTAGTCTAGTTAGCAATCTAAATAGATATTTTGCACCTCAATATTCTGTATCAGCATAAGTTGAGGGTGGCTAATGCTGTGTCTAAAAAATGGGTTATAACAAAAGCGCTAAAGAATAACTGTGATTGAATAATAGGGTCCTTAGTTCTGGTAAGTAACTACCAAATAGGGTAAAGAGAGTGAAATTATTATACTTAAAGTCACTTACCCAAATGAATAACCTTCACCGAGCCTAAAGCCTTATTACAACCCTTAGCAAGTCCTACTTGATCTTAGAGAGTCAATTATAAGAGAACATTAGATGATAAGGGCAAGTTTATAGGTGTACACTGGGTTGGCAACTTCTATTTAGAGAGTGAGAAGCTTAGTTTTGTCCATGATTTAACTATATGATGTGAGGTGGACTTCTTTGGCTGTGAGGGCATGTTGAGTTATATCTGTTCTATTTAGTTCTTTGGGGTGTTATACCTGTAGTTATAAATATGTTGATTAGTAGTTAAGGCCAGTAGTGGATCTATGTGTATTGAAATGGTATATCCAAATGGGTAGTGGAATGATTTTATGATTATGTTGGTTTTACAGTGAATTGCCCATCATGATGTCGTTTATATATGTATCCCGGTGTTGAGTTGCTTGAGGACAATAAATTACCTTAAGTTGAGGATGTTTGATCTGGCTTTTGACAGAATATTTTAGGCGTTTTCCTTAGGATAATTGTGTGTTTTCAAGTAACCATGGTTGTATTTAACATGGAATTTTAGTGTTTTCAGGGTAAATACTGTGTGTAAAGGATAACATGGATAATCTGAGAAAAACAAAGGAAAATTGAGCAGAGATGGCTCATGCGATAGACCATCGACCTTACTATGATCTGGCGGTCTAAACCGTTGATAAAAAGCAGAAGGCATAGACTCTAGACATCTTACGATATTCCAGGCGATGGATCGTCGGCCCTGTGATAAACCATCAGTGTGAACAATCGCCATAATATAGAAGGCACGATCATTGGAAGTCCTATGATGATGCAGGCGATGAACTGTTGACCTTGACATGGGCAATTGCACTACCCGTCATCCAGAAATAGAACATGGAGTCACTGGATACCCTGCAACAATGAAGGTGATGAACCGTCGGACCTGCGATGGACTATCGCTTGGCCCACCACCCAGAAAAAGAACATGGAGTCAATGGACACCCTGTGATGATGCAGGTGATGAAATGTCAGACCTACAACGGACCGCCGCTTGACCCATCTACCAAAACGTAGAGAATCTAAGTTTTAATTTTATAACCTCTGTTCTGGAATCATAAAAATACCAAGTATTAGGATTTAATTCGTATCTTTTGCCTTCAGTTTCATAATTTCTCCTCTATTGAGAGCTTTATACTACTTTTCATTAAAATTGGAACCTAGGGATTGAGAGGTGATTATTAGTTTTCATATTTTCCATCAAAGATTGAGAAGATCAATATTGTGACTTTTGTAAGTACTCTTTTGAATTTATTTATGAATATCAATATAACTTTGATTTCTGACATAGAAATGAGTAGCTAAACTCCCATAACTAGGTTTATAGGAGCCTTTATGTTGAGAACTACTCTAGGGTTGTGAATGGGTTTATTTCCTAATATTTATTGAAATTTCATGATTCTTTCTTCATTTTAATGACATCTCTTTATTGTAAACTTGAGAAGTGAGCCCATGGACTCCACTTGTCTGACAAGAAAGTGGATGTTGGGAAAAAAAGTGATTCACATGAACTCCATAGGTTTACCCTTTCGTATTAATGGATTGATGCCTTAACCGAATCAACCCTTATGAGAGTTTTATTGAATAATACATGAACCCTTTGAGTTTGAGAGAAGTAAAGGGTGAAATACTCATTAGGTTGAGAAATACGTGGGTAGTCTTTAGAATTCAATAATTTTTGTAAATTTAATACATAAGTTAAAACTCGAATACAACCTCACAATCCTAATTGTTTAAACATCTTGGTGAGAATAACTCTATTTAATACATTCTCATTGGAATTACATTTACATTCACTATCAGTAGCTGAATGTTTGTGTAACACAGATACAAAAGAGCACTGTTAACATTTCCAAACCCCTTTTTATTTCAGAGCCTTAGATCGATAGTCGAATAACAATCACAATACTTAGTGAACACAGTATTCCCTGTGGGATTCAA
Source organism: Capsicum annuum (assembly GCF_002878395.1). Lineage (NCBI taxonomy): Eukaryota > Viridiplantae > Streptophyta > Magnoliopsida > Solanales > Solanaceae > Capsicum > Capsicum annuum. The sequence goes on along the minus strand of NW_025892180.1, from coordinate 53,492 downwards.
CAGCCAACCCAGTTGGGTTTCTATATTTTACAGCGACCGCTTACCCTCTCATAAGAGAGTTGTAAATTGGGCGTATTAAATTTTGGCGCCGTTGCTGGGGAATACAATTTCCAATTAAGTTTGTATTTATTGATTGAACTTTGGTCAAGTTTCCCAATTTTATATTTGTTTGTTGTTTTTATTTGTGTAGGGGAAGTTTTATATGTGCCAAGTACACGAAGATCAGGTGCATCATTATTACCAATACATCCAGAGCTGTAACTTATTGGCGGAGTGATAGAATCCCAAGATGCTGAGAGACTAGACGTATTGGCTAGAGCTCAACTAAATCAGCGGAATAATGGCTAGAAGGCACGTCATCCTAACCCTGAAGATGATGATTTAGGGGATGATGATTTGTTAGATCTTTCTAATCGAAGCCTTTAGAGAATGTAGCTACACCAATGAACATTACAAAAACCATCTTTTCAGGACGAGGCCTGATCATTAAGCTGTTCAATTTGATCTTAATGATGATGAAGATGGAATGGACGGAGCTGGTGCCACTAGATCTATTATTCCTCTTCCTCTATCCCCAGGAGCAAAGTTTAATATTACCAGTACAATGATCCAACTCCTTCACCTGAAGGGGTTGTTTGGTGGACTCCTGGGAGATAATTCCAATATGTATTTAGTGAATTTTGTCACTATTTGCAAGTCCTTTGATAACCTGAGAGTGGGATAGAATGCCATTCATCTTTGTTTATTTCCGTTGTCTCTATCTGGGGAGGCAACATTATGGCTTAATAAGCTGACTCCCGATTCCATAACCAAATGGAGGCAATTGAAAGAGGATTTCCTAGAAAGGTTCTTTCCATCTTCGAGAAGGGTACAGTTAAGGGACGATATCAACAACTTTTGGCAGCTCCCAACTGAAGCCCTTCATGAGACATGGGAGAGGTTCAAAAGGATGTTGACGCAGTGTCTAAACCATAATATGATAGATATTCATCTGATGTAGACTCTTTATAGGGCTTTGAACTCTATTATGAAGCCAATTATTGATAATGCTGCAGGGGATCATTTGTGGATCTCACTTTTCAGGAGGCCTTGGAGATGTTTGATCAGATGACCAAATAAAGTAGAGCTTGGTATACCAGAGATTTTATGGGAGAAAGCCTTACTATTTTTGATGGTATAACTACAGACCAACATAAGAAAGAGGAAGAACATGATCAAGATATGGCACACTTAAAGACGCAGATGGATCTGCTGACCAAACATTTATTATCTGTAAAGACTAAAAAAGTGAAGTCTATTTCAGCTAAAGGTAGAGATGATTTTAATTCTAAAGAAGAGTCTAACTATTTGAATAATCAGGGAGTTTCCGAGGAAATAGCCAAGGAAATTAAGGTCAGAACTACTATGACAAGGCTGGTTATAAGGATAGGGAGCAAGGAAATTAGGATGGTAAGAATGATAGAAGTGGACTATATGTACCTCTGGGAAGTAGAGATAGTGCTGCAACTAGCTCTGGTAAGATGTACATAGAGGACATGATGGAGAAATTATTAATGGGAGTTGAAGCTACCAACTCTAGAGTGACTATCATAAAGAGTGATTTATTTTCTATGAGTTAGTTGGTGAACTCATGCTCTACCTCTATCAAGCAATTGGAGCAACAAATAAGCTAGTTCTCAGCAGCTTTGAATTAGAGGAAAATTGGAACATTGCCAAGTGACACTATTCAAAACCCACGAAATAATGGCTCTTGCATGGCTATCACTACTAGAAGTGGTAAGGTATTGGTAGGCCCTCCTATGGGTAAGACTGCGAATGATACTATAGCTAATGATGTTGAAGAAACAGAGATTTATCATTTAGTGGAGTCTGGGAAATCGGATAAGGTTATTAATGACACACCATCCAATAGTCAGTAGGTTAATAAGTTGAAGAAGAATAAAGAAAAGGAGACCGAAGTAGTGGTTACCACTCCTCCAAAGCCACCTCCTTTATTTCCTTAAATATTGAAGAAGAAAGGCCATGACTCCAAGTTTACAAAATTTATGGCTATGCTAAAGCAGTTGACGATTAATCTACCACTGGTGGAGGCATTAGACCAAATGTCGGGGTATGAAAAGTTCATGAAAGACCTCATCATAAAGAAGAGGTTGGTTAGTTTTGAGCTTATGGATAATTTATATCATTGTGGTGTTATTTCCATAAGGTCTATGGTGCAAAAAAAAGCAGATCCGGTAGCATTTACTATCCCATGCACTATTGGACCTTTTGAATTTGCAAAAGCTTTGTACGACTTGGGAGCTAGCATCAATCTGATGTTGCTAGCTGTTTACAAAAAGTTAGGTTTGGAAGATTCCACACCCACTAACATGCGACTTGTGATGGTGGATAGGTCAGCGAAATGACCTTTAGGTATTTTTTATGATGTGTTGGTGAAGGTTGCTAGTTTTTTATTTCCTACAGATTTTGTTATTCTGGATTTGTAGGTGCCCATAATCTTGGGTCGACCATTCCTCGCAACAGGAAGTGTGTTGATTGATTTATGAGCTAATGAGATTTTATTCAGGTTCAATAATGAAGTGGTATGATTTAATATGTGCGAATCAATGATGCAGCAGAAAGAAATGAGTGCATTTTCCATTGTAGATGTCTATTATGAGGAGGGTAGGATATGTCGATAGAAGAAAAGTTTGTTGTTGAAACCTTGGCTGCAGTGTTGACAAAGTTTGATCAGGATGGTATAGATGATTATCAGAAGACTATTTGTGCCTTAACGGGCATGGAGTCTTACTCATATGCCCCTAAGAAGTTGGACTTGGACTTAGAAAATCATCCTAGTCCACCTGCTGATCCCTCTATAGAAGAACCACCTGTCTTGGAGCTAAAAGAATTACCCAATCATTTGAGGTATGTGTCCCTAGGTAGTGGAAATACACTACCTATTATTATTACGGCTGACCTTGGTGAGCAGTAGGTGAAAGTAATTATTTAGGTGCTTCAAAGATACAAAAGAGCAATAGGCTGGATTATTGCTGATATTATTGACATTCCTCCTGGATTTTGCACTTATAAGATATAACTTGAGGAAGAATGTACTCCTACCATTGAGAATCAATGCCAACTTAACCTACCAATGCAAGAGGTGGTTAAGAAGAAAATTATTAAGTGGCTAGATGCAGGAGTGGTTTATCCTATTTCTGACAGTAAATGGGTGAGCCTGATTTAATGTGTTCCCAAAAAAAGGGGGCATGACTGTTGTTGCAAATGAAAAGAATGAGTTGATTCCTCTTAGGCCAATGAATGTTTTGAGAGTTTACATGGACTACTGCAAGCTAAATTAATGGACTTTAAAAGACCATTTCCCAATGCCCTTCATGGATCAAATGCTTGATAAGTTGGAGGGAGGGGTGGTATTGCTTCTTGGATAGATATTCTGGCTACAATCAAATTTGTATTGCTCATGAAGATCAGGATAAGACAACGTTCACATGTCCATATGGAACTTTTGTATTCAAGAGGATGCCATTCGGGTTATGTAATGCACCCACTACCTTTCAAAGGTGTATGATTTCTATTTTCTCGGATATGGTTGAGGACACCTTGGAGGTGTTCATGGATTATTTTTTTTGGTTGGATATTCATTTGGGCTGTGTTTGGAGAACTTGAGTAAGGCTTTGTAGAGGTGTTTGGAATTCAATCTTGTGCTTAATTGGGAGAAATGCCACTTTATAAAGAAGGAGGGCATTGTTCTCAGGCACAAGATTTCAGCAGAAGGGATAGAGGTCGATCGAGCCAAGGTAGAGGTTATTAAGAAGCTACCACCTCCCATATCAGTAAAAACGGTGTGTAGTTTCCTGGGACATGCTGGATTTTACCGGAGGTTTATAAAAGACTTCTCTAAAATTGCAAATCCACTTTGTAAACTTTTAGAGAAGAAAACTAAGTTTTTCTTTAACGCTGATTGCATTTAGGCATTTGAATACCTAAAGAGGAAGCTAGTTGAGGCCCCTATCATTGTTGCACCAGACTGGTTAAAACCTTTTGAGATAATGTGTGATGCAAATAGTATGGCCGTCAGAGTTGTGTTGGGAAAAAAAAAGGACAAATTATTTCATCCAGTTTATTATGCCACCAAAGCACTGAATGGAGCTCAGAAAAACTACACCATCATAGAGCAATAACTTCTAGCAGTGGTGTATGCTTTTAAGAAGTTTTGGGCATATTTTATAGGTACCAAAATAGTGGTACACATTGACCATGCTGCCTTGAGGTACCTAATGGCGAAGAACGATGCTAAACTAAGGTTGATCCAGTAGGTATTTCTACCTCAGGAACTTGGCATCAGGGTTAAGGATCGTAAGGGATGTAAGAATCAAGTGGTTGATCACTTATCTAGAGTCAAAGGCGACCAAGCAGTAAAAGACGGGATTGAGATTGATGATTCCTTTCTTGATGAGAAAGTATTGGCTGCAGTGTTCAAAAAAGTCCCTTGGTATGCTGAATTCACAAATTATGTGGTAAGTGAGGTTGTACCAAAACATCTTTCCTTTAATCAAAGGAAATAGTGTCTTCATGATGTGACCCATTACTTTTGGGATGAGCCATATCTTTTTTGGTGATGTGCAGATGGTATTATTAGATGGTGCTTCCCAGAAGTAGAAATGCTGAGTGTATTGGAAGCAAGCCATACTTCCCCAGTTGGAGGTCACCACGCAAGTGATCGGACTGCAAGGAAAGTACTTCAGAGTGGATACTATTGGTCCTCTTTGTTCAAGGATACTTATGAGTTCGTGAAGAGATGTAACCAATGTCAAAGGCAAGGGTCCATCTCAAAGCACCATGAGAAGCTAATATCTAAAATACTGGAGGTAGAATTATTTGATGTGTGGGGTATAGATTTCATGGGGCCCTTTGTGAGCTCATTTGGAATAAAGTACATACTTATTATTGTTGACTACGTATCAAAATGGGTTGAGGTTGTTGCTCTAGCGGATAATGCAGGAAAGTGGGTTGTTGCATTTTTAAAGAGAAATATCTTCTCTCGCTTTAGGGTACCACATACCATCATAAGCAATTGAGGATCACACTTTTGCAACAAGATATTCAGAGCTGCCTTAGCAAAATATAGAGCTAAGTAGCATAAGGTAGCTATACCATATCACCTGCAAACAAATGGGTAAGTGGAAATCTCCAATCGAGAAATCAAGGCTATCCTTGCCAGGACTATGAATGCTAGCAGAAAGGATTGTCCTAGGAAGCTGGACGATGCATTATGGGCATATCAAACAACTTTCAAGACATCTATTGGCATGTCGCCATACCAATTGGTTTATGGAAAGGCATGCGATTTGCCGATTGAGCTAGAGCATAAAGCACTATAGGCACTAAAATGTCTAAATATGAACTAGAATGAGATGGAAAATATAAGACTAGGGCAGCTTAATGAGATGGATGAGTTCCATCTCAGAGCGTATGAGAGAGCTGACCTATACAAGGAATGAATGAATAAATACCATGATTGCAGAATTGAAAAGAGAGAATTTCAGAAAGGTGACCTGGTGCTTCTATTCAACTCCAGGCTCAAACTGTTCCAAGGTAAACTTAAGTACAAGTGGTCAGGCTCATTTAAAGTTAGTCAAGTCTACTCATCTGGAGTAGTTGAACTTGAAAATATAGATGGAAGTGTCTTCAAAGTTAACGGGCAACAAGTCAAACTTTATATAAGTCCAAAAGACTCGATAAAAAGCATTGCTACTTTCTATATCGATGAAGTCTAAGTAGTCGATATAAGTTGTGCCGCAATGATAAATCAGGCACTAGTGGGAGGAAACCCACATTGAGTTGTTGTATAGCATTTATTAAGTTATTTAGTTATTTATTATTTTGATTTGTGCAAGCTGAAGGGTTGTGGAAGTGTCCAGGTACAACAATACAGAGTATACAGAAGCTAAAGGAGTTTTGGGTGACCGACGGATCAACCGATGAACCGTTACAAGCTCAATGAATTATCATGGGCAATCATTACAGCCTTGTCCAGAAACCAAGAATATAGAAAAGCAGCAATGGAATTATCCGAAGGATCATCGCATGCTCGAAGGACCATCATTTGAATCATCATAGGTTGCCTCCAAGGTTAGTTCACTGGATAGTCGCAATGGGATGTCCGATGAATCGTCGCATAGTTGACGGACCATCAATTTCACCATCGCACTTAACCCTAGTTATGCGGGTCAAGTCAGATAAGTTTAAATAGCCAAAAAAATTTTATTCTTATCTGATCCAAATGGTTTGAGATTGATAATTTGAAGTGTTAAGTAAATCCCACCTGTTCAATGCACCTGTGTCTTTCCATTCTCCCTTCTAACTTCTCAACTCCCCCTTTTCCCTTTTTGTTTAAACGCTACTCCCTCTTTTTTTCATTTTCTCATCACAAGTCATAAGCTCACTTCACTAAATCAAATCTTCATCCGACTGTTTGGAATGTATTGTACAAGACCAAGTAGTAATTCAATACTGCAGCAATCAGGTATGAATTCTCCTTTCCTTTTCTTCAATATGATGAGAAATCAAAAGGTGAATACAACCCGGTGCATTAAAGTCATTTCTTTTGCAAATTTTGTTGGTATGTTATTGATTTTTGTCAAAGCGTTGCATATACTATCTTGGGGGAAGCCTGAATAATCCATGGACCAAGAATCGCAAGTTAGGGTGAGGTATTATCGATCAAAATATTGTAAAAGTTGCCCTTACATGAGATGCACGCAAGGTGCTTGACAAAATACCGAAATGAGAGTTGCATCTGCCAGTTATAGTTGATGGTATGTATGATGGACCATTGCATACCCGATGGACCATAGCATTGGATCGTTGCATATTTTATAGAAAAGGAGCTACTGAAATAATCCAGATGGTTGGGGTCGATGGACCATCGCATACTCGACGGACCATCGCCTTTAACGATCGCTGGTCAAAAAAATTTCTTTTCTCTGGTTTAAAATTGTATATTGATAAATTCTGCATTTATAGGTACCATGGCTCCCAAATTACCACAAATCAGAGTCCGATGTAGAGGCAAAGCAGCCCAGTGTGATGCACCAGCCCATAACACTCAATGAAGTCAACAAGTGGTTTCTTCATCCTCCTTATCTGACGAGGTGGTGGAAAGTAGTAGCAACAGTATCTTCATTTTAGCTCCACTAGAGGTGGGGGTTGAAACTTCTAACCTCGCTCAAGAAAAGGTCTTAGAACAAAATGATCCAAATCTGATTCGACGCAAAGATCAAAAACTAAGGGAAGCCATAAGATGGAAAGTAGCGGGTGCCCGTGATATTTTCTAAAAAGGGATGGAACCAACGCATAGGTTGCCTATAAAAAGGATAATTTTTAAGGATCACCAGATCATTACAACAACCCTGCATGAGTATCAAAAACTTGAGCGTCGTTTCAATGCATATGAGTTGGCCTGGATGAGCAAGCCACTTGGACCTTACAAACAAAACTTGGTTCGTTAATTATTTGCAAACTATTTGGCATTACTAGAGAAGGACTACCATAAAGGTTCATCGGCTACCGATATGAACAAGCTTGATACGGTTCCGGTGAGAGGAGTCACATTGACAGTTTAGAGAGAACTTTAAATAGATTTCTATTTAGGTCTGACTATCAGATACTAGTGGCTATTCCAGAGTTAGAGCATTCGATATTTTCACGGGCTGAACAAAGGCCATGGTTAGCTAAGATACTGACAGATGGGGGTGAGCCTAGATGGTTGCTTGACCACTATGAAAAAATATCAAAGAAATCACTAAGTTTCAGGGCTATGTTCTGGTAGGTAATTATGCAATTGAGGCTTATGCCAATAGGTGGTGATGATCGTTTAGATAGCACCAGAGTTGTGATTATTGTCACTTTGATAGAAGGTTTGACCGTAGATTTTGGGCACATCATTTCTGATGAGTTATTTTTTCATGCTCATAAGACTCACACTGCACTGCCATTTCCATGCCTTATCACTGAGTTGTGCATAAAGGCCAAAGATCCTTTGATCAGTGGAGTAGATTTGATTTGTGAATTAATAGACCTCCATCGCAATAAATTCAATCAATACCAATCCCCGAACCATCAAATTTTCTTGCAGGTATGACATCGCCTTTGACTATGAATGTGCCTTCTACCACCTCTACAGGTTCAGCTGCTATGCCGATGGGCGGGACCCCAGTCTCTGCGTCTGTCCCACCCCAAACTTTTGAGTACAGGCTGAATCCTGATAACTTTACAAGGACTGTGCGAATCATCAAAAAGGTCAAAAAGCAGATAGCATTTTAGGGGAAAAATTTCAGACCCTTTGTGGAGAAAATTATGAAGAATGTATTGTACCTCCTTAGAAATATCCAGCTATGCATGGACAACATGGAAGAGCATATAAACAAACAGCTGGATGAAATGTCTATTCCTGTTTTTCCTAAAGTAATCAAGGAGGTTAGACAGCTCTAAGAAGATATCGCTAAGATAAGTCAGCAGCCATAGTAGACCATATTTGGTCCAGTCCAGGTTGATAGTGATGAGGATGAAAGTCTTGTGCACTTATTTAGGCATCCGATTAAGGACAAAGGTAAGAAGGTAGCAGAATCAGACAAAAAAACTGAAAAAGCTGGTATGAAAGAAGAGAAGAAGTGAAGACTGGCAGCCATGTCACCTAAGTAATTCAAAGATTACCAGATGCGGCGGGCAGTAAAGAAGTCAATGAGGGAAGCAGAGAAGCAACATAAAAGGCTTCAAGACTAAGCAGTTGGAGTATCCACTAGTTCGACCATAGTCAGGGAGAAACTTTCAGACCCTGTTAGAGATGTGCTACCTCTGACTCTAGATGGAGAGATTTTTAGTACTCCCACCATCATGGGAATCAAAATTGCACCTGGTGAGGACGTTGATGCCTCCCCACACTTCACTGATGCCTCAGATTAAATAAAAGGAGTGATAAGTATTTTCTCATCCTTTGTACTTAAAATTTTATGCATTTGAGGACAAAACATTTTTTGTGTGGGGTGGGTGATGTGATTGTTGGAGGGTTGTGTTTTGATATTATTGTCATGTATAAGTGTTAATTTTTTTTATTTTCATGTTTTTCTTGACTTTTTAGTTTCATGTTTGGTTTTGCGATATGGTTGCATGAAATAAAAGTTCTATTCCTGTTGGCACCTTATTATACATATGTGGATGAAAATTGTTGGTGGAAAAGATTATGTTTTTTATTTTTTTTATAATTAATTCGTCTTAACAACTGGCAAAGTTTTGTGAAATCATGTGTGACTCTATTAATGGTTTTATAAGTTAGTATTAAAGCAAGGCCTAGCTATGTGATCGGGATCCCAAAAATTAGTTGGATAGAAATTAACTCAGTGCCTATGTAGGTGAGTATTTGTATAGTTCTAACATAAGTGTTACACCTAGAACTTGCCCGATTCATCAGATGTTGTTATGTGTTTTGAATCAATAAGAGAGGATAGTAGGCCTTCTTGTATTGTTAGTCCACTTAGCCAAATGATTGACCCACCAAAAATATTGTGTTCCCTTTATCAACCCTTTTGAGTTGTGGTAGTGTTTTTCTGTACAAATAAGTTGATTCACTCTCTAAAAGGTGTTAAGCATTTAGATTTAGCCCTGGTCCAAATGTGGGGATTGTGCACTTATACTTAGGATCACCTAAGTTGAGGGTGGCTACTACTGGATTGTTAGTAGCCTAGGAGGTTGAGTTAAAAGTAATGTGAAGAGTTGCATCCGTCCCTGGTTTAGTTAGCAATATAAATAGATATTGTGCACCTCAATATTCTGCATCAGCATAAGTTGAGGGTGGCTAATGCTGTATCTAAAAAAAATTGGGTTATGACAAGAGCGCTGAAGAATAACTGTGATTGAATGAGAGGGTCCTTAATTCTGGTAAGTAACTACCAAATAAGGTAAAGAGAGTGAAATTCTTCTACTTCAAGTCACTTACCCAAATAAATAACCTTCACTGAGCCTAAAACCTCATTACAACCTTTAGCAAGTCCTACTTGATCTTAGCGAGTCAATTATAAGAGAATATTAGAAGATAAGGGTAAGTTTATAGGTATACACTATGTTGACAACTTCTTTTTAGAGAGTGAGAAGCTTAGTTTTGTCCATGATTTAAGTGTGTGATATGAGGTAGAATTTTTGGCTATGAGGGCATGTTGATTTATATCTATTCTATTTAGTTCTTTGGGGTGTTGTATCTGTAGCTATAAATGTATTGATTAGTAGTTAATGCCTATAGTGGATCCATGTGTGTTGAAATGGCATAACCAAACGGGTAATGGAATGTTTGTATGATTGTGTTGGTTTTACGGTGAACTTCCCATCATGATGTTGATCATATATGTATCCCGATATTGAGTTGCTTGAGGACAAGCAATTATCTTAAGTTGAGGGTGTTTGATCTTTCGGATTTGGATGGAACATTTTAGGCCTTTTACTTAGGATAATTGTATGTTTTCAAGAAACTATGGTTGTATTTAATATGGTATTTTAGTGTTTTTAGGGTAAGGACTAAGTGTGAAGGATAACTTGGACAATCTGAGCAAAACAAAGGTAAATTGAGCACTGATGGCTCATGCGATGGACCATCGACCTCGCGATGATCCGTTGGTCTTAACCGTCGACAAAATGTAGAAGGCATAAACTCTAGACGGCCTATAATGGTCCAGGAGATAGACCGTCGGCCCTGTGATGAACCATTGATGTGAATCATTGCCATAATATAGAAGGCACAATCATTGCAATTACTGTGATGATGCAGGGCATGAACCGTCGACCTTGCAATGGGCCTTCGCACTACCCGTCATCCATAAGAAGAACATGGAGTCACTGGACACCCTGCGATGATGCATGCGATGAACCGTCAGACCTACGATGGACTGTCGCTTGACCCATTGCCCAAAAGCAGAATATGAAGTCACTGGACACCCTGCGATGATGCAGGCAAAGAAATATTGGAATTGCGATGGACTGTCGCTTGACCCGTCGACCAAAATGCGGAGAATCTAAGTTTGAATTTTAAATCCCTAGTTCTGTAATCATATAAATACCAAGTATTAGGGTTTACTCCATATCTTTTGTCTTCAGTTTCATACTTTCTCCTCTATTAAGAGCTTTGTACTACTTTTCATTGAGATTGGAACCTAGGGATTGAGAGGTGATTATTACTTTTCACATTTTCCATCAAAGATTGTGAAGATCAATAGTGTGACTTTTGCAAGTACTCTTTTGAATTTATTTATGAACATCAATATAAATTTGATTTCTGATATGGAGATAAGTAGCTAAAACTCCCATAACTATGGTTAGACTCTGGGGTTGTGAATGGGTTTGTTTTCTAACATATATCGAAATTGCATGAATCTTTCTTAATTTTAATGACATCTCTTGGTTGCAAACTTGAGAAGTGAGCCCATGGACTCTACTTGTCTGACAAGAAAGTGGATGTTGGGAAAATATGTGGTTCACATAAACTCCATAGGTTTACTCTTTTGAATTAATAGATTGATGCCTTAACAGTATCGATCCTCATGAGAGTTTTATTGAATAATACATGAACCCTTTGAGTTCGAGAGAAGTAATGGTGAAATACTCATTAGGTGGAGAGACACATTAGTAATATTTTGAATTAAATAATTCTTGGAAATTGGATACATAAGTTAAAATTCGAACATAACCTCACAACCCTAATTGTTTGAACATCTTGGTGAGAATAACTCTAGTTAATTAATTCTCATTGGAATTACATTTACATTTACTCTCAGTTGCTAGACTTTTGTGTAACACAAATACAAAAGAGCACTGTTAACATTTCCAAACCCCTTTTTATTTTAGAGCCTTAGATCAATAGTCTAATAACAATCATAATACTTAGTGAACATGGTATTCCCTGTAGGATTCGACACCCAAACTAGTTGGGTTTCTATATTTGACAACGATCGCTTACTCTCTTGTAAGAGAGTTGTAATTTGGGAGTATCAAATCCCTTAAGACCTCATGTCTTATAACACTATTTGGTCGGTAATTCTTTAGTTGGAAAGATCAAAACACTCTTAAAATCTCTCTCTAGAAGATTGGGCTAGGGTTTCATCAAGGTGGTCACCAAGGCTTAAGGATCAAAATCTCTTTGTGTATCTTCATAATTCAGGCATGTGACTCTTTCTTCATTGCTAGTTCATAAAAATCATGTGTTTTAATCATTGTTCTTGAATCATAAATGGGGGTTTTAAAATCCATGGTTGGGGGCTTAAATGTCTAATGTTAAGTATTATCTCTCTCAATTTCACTTATGTTTATACATGTTTTTGGTAATGGTTTTGCACATATGGGTATATAGAAATTGTGGTTTAATGAATGGGTCATGGTTAACCCTAACTTGATGGTTTGTGATTTGAATAAGGGTCTGATAATGGTATACCCTCAACCTGTTTGTGAAAATGCTTATGAGAAGAATCTTGTCACATGATGAATATGGTTTTGAACTAATTCTTGGTATAATAATGTTTATGAAGGATGAATGATTTTTTAAAGGTATAAATGACCATAAATTAAAGTGAAATATGTTTTAAACTAAGACATTGGTCTAATAATGTAAATGATTGGTAAATGGTTTCATGAAAGGCCCTGTTGGCCATAAGTTGAATTGAATTGTAACCTTGGTGGTTTAAATGGATTAATAGGTTTAAGTCTCTAAATGTTGAATTAAATTGATGACTTTGTATAGACAATGGGTTTGAGTCCCAAAATCAAATGAAAATGGTTATGGCATATTGTACGTTTACAAGTGGAGTTGGTATGAAGATACCAAAGGGATGCCTTTGGTAAGTAATTGGACTAATAGTTGTGTTCATATGTAATGAATTTTTTAAATTGGGATTTAAAGCGGGATGTGTAGCCGGTCCATGAAAGTGGAGTCTGAAGGACTAACACTAGAAACCGCGCTAGCTAATGTAGGTGCCTATATGCCAAGAGGTTTCAGTCCCCTGAATGTACATATAAATGGGAGCTTTGAGCCCTCTATATTGTAAGCATTGGTTCTTAAGTCACCTTGATTATGCTGGGAGGTTTGAGTCCCCCATAATGGCATATACGGATATGGATATTCTCTAGTTCGTGTAGCTACATGCATAGGGACCTTCTAGCTAGGGGAGAGCTGGACCCATATAGCCTGTGGGTGCGTTGTTTTATGAAAGTTATGCTATACAACCTAGATTAACGTTCTCAAAGTTCATGCTAAGACTTGTTCCCTACCCCGACACAATATATAAATATGTACGTATACATGTGATTGTGTAAGATAATTTGACTTGGTTTTATTGATGGAATTATTTATTCCTCTATCCCTAAGTTACATTTAAGCACTCCAACCGCTGACCATCTCTATATGCTGTATTCCTATGCGATATAGGGACTGGAGATTTTTCTTCTTTTCTTGTGTAGTGACCAGGTATTCGAGTGGTTCGTGAGTTAGCATTGAAGTGGTGATCTTCCATAGTTTGGAAGGCATTCATTTCATGATCTTCTTACTCTATGTCAAGCTTTGTTAGACACTACTTTTGGCTATTGTCAGGGGTATATCCCGTCATTGTATTGACTTTGGATTGTAGAGGCTTTATGGATGACTATGGACTTGGGTGTGTGGGTTTAGTATGTTGTGGTGATGGATGGTTTAGACATTTCATAAGCTATTGTCAGTCTTATTTCATATATCTTATTATCAGTTTGGAATTCATCCGACACTTGTGGTTGATAGGTTGGCTAGGTTAGGGGAAGGGGGTGATCTTTGGTCCTCGTGGGACTTGAGATACCCATCACGGCTAGGCCTTCATTTGGGTCATGACAGTAGCTTACCAATTGTTCATATATATGTTTATGACACAATCTTTGGAGATACTTTAGAATCCCTATGTGAAGAGTTTGCAAAGCTAATAGGGAGTGAGTTTGAAGTGAGTATGATGGGTGAGTTAAGATTTTTTCTAGGGTTGCAGATTAAACAAACTTCTCAAGGGACAATGACTTGTCAAGAGAAGTACACAAGGAGCTACTAAAAAAATATAACATGGGATATTCCAAGCCAATTGATACTCCAATGGAACTAGCTTAAAAATGGATAACGATGAACTAGGACCTTCAGTAAATGAGACAATGTATAGAGGGATTATTAGACCCTTACTGTACCTCACTGTAAATAGTCCAGACATTTTATTCAGTGTAGGAATGCATACCAGATTTAAAGCCTGCCCAAAAGAGTCTCATTTGAACGCTGCAAAAAGAATTCTTAAGTATCTAAAGGGAATAAGGGACCTGGTCCTATATTATCCATCAAGAGATAGTTTTGACTTGGTGGGATATACTGATGCCGACTATGCTGGATATTTGGTAGATAGAAAAAGCACTTCAGGAATGGTATATTTTCTTGGCCCATCCTTAATTTCCTGGGGATCTAAGAATCAAAACTCAGTTGCTCTATCTACCGCTGAAGCTGAATATACGGTTGCAACTTCTTGTTGCACTCAGTTGTTGTGGATCAAGCAGCAATTGAAAGATTTTTGTATTGTCACAGATACTATCCCTCTGATGTGTGATAACACAAGTGCCCTAAACATGGCCAAGAATCTAGTACAGCACAACAGAACTAAGCATATTGATGTGAGACATCACTTCCTGAGAGACAATGCTGAGAAAGGGGCTATCTATATGAAGTTTTGCAAGACTGAGGATGAGATAACAAATATCTTTATTATGGAACTTTGCTAGGAATAATTTCGGAAGAACAGGTTGAAGCTAGGTCTAATCAAAATGACTTGACCTACCATATGAATCAGTATTTCTCCACAAAAATTGGCTATGATCATGAGACAGGTATTCTTGGTGAAGTATGTATTCATTAGTCTAACTCAGTACCAAACCTTTGCAGGTATACACCTATTGGAACAAATTTGGAAGAAAATAGACGAGGTATGCACAAAATGTAGAATTTACTCAAAGAAAGAGAGGGACCTAGTCCCATCTCTTAGGTTAGTATCATGAATGTACTTGTTTTCTTGGCTCTGTTAGAAAAGGCCGCATCTTCTCTCTCCTTGTCAGAAAATTTGTCTTATCCAAAATTGAATTCAAACTCATCCTTTCATTAAATCCATGGACCCTGCCCAACTCAGCTATCCTAACTATTCAAAGTTAAACCCTTTCTTTATTTACCTTTCTGATGAAGATTTATCCCTAAAAACATATTACCTCTCTGATAGTGTAATGACTGGTGATGCTTGGGTTGCTGAAAATCTCATTCTGCTGTCACATAACCCAAAAAGAAGTTTGGATGATCTTCAAAAACAAAATGACAGCCTGAAAATAAAAGTTTCAAATGTGAAATCTGGAAATCCTACTAAAAGCACCATACTTCCAAGTGACCTAGTCCTAAGAAGAAGAGAATGACTTATGATGAACCTAGTGGGGCTTATAAAAGAAGAAAAACCATAAAAAATTGCTAAAAATGCAAAAATTGGGAGATTACTGGCACAAATTCAATAATTTTTCAAAGAAGGATCCAACGGAATTCGGAGAACTTAGGAGCGAGAATGATAAACCCAAGAATAAAGTTATAATTCTAACTAATGAGGTTCTGAGATTGAACACAGATATCAGGATACTAACCAAAGAGTTGTCACATTGTCTTAAGATGACCTTAATTCTCTAAACCTTTTCCCCAAATACTTCACCTTTTTAATTCCTCCAACTTCTGTGACTTTTTCTATGTAAATCTTGCACTACAATGATACCTAAACTATAAAATATGAATGAGTTCTTATTTTTGTGCTCTTTATCTATTTCTACTATATTTTTGAAGTTGTTCTTTATGCTAATGTTGCCACACTGTCCATGAGTTAACTAACATGTGCTTACTATTACTCTTGGTTAACTTTTTTCACTTTTCTATGATGTCAAAGTGGGAATATTGATTTAATGTGGTAGGGACCAGGTACCGGGTGTAAATAAAATCTTGAATTGTAGATTTGAAGGCATATTGATAGGGGGAAGGGTGTGATAAGGTATGAAGGCTTATTGATAGGGGGAAGGCTGGTTGGTAATTTTTGAGGTAATTTTTTTATATTAATTGAAACAAGGGACCAGGTCCTATGTTGTATGATGATGGAAGCATGATGATTGAATGATGGGGGAACATTCATCTTCAATAGTGGTAATCACTATGATTAAATATGGTGAATGAATACTGATGCTCAAAACTCTATGGCTGGTTTATTATCATAAAAAAGGGGGAAAATTGTTGTATCTTGTTTTGATGATGATCAACTGACTACGAGGGACCAGGTCCCTGGATGGTCAAGGCTATAGTATAGGTGGCATGCGTCTGCACAGTTTTGTCCTCTTGTATAACAAACTATGCAGGTGCTTCTTGTACTATTTAGGACACCTGGTCCAATTGCATTTACATCCTTATCATCATTTAACTCTAAAAGGAAAAGGATGTTTCTCTATCAAGTGGTTTTTACAGATTCAAAAAGAGTGAAAAGAGAAAAAGTCAAAAACTCAATTTTAGCTCAAGTTCTTAGTCTTTGTGTGCTGATAGTGAATATGTTCTTAAGTTAGATATTGGTTTCTAATTGAAGTACTCATTTTATAAGAGTAATGTTTTATTGTTTTAAGAGTGCTTAGGTAGAGTTTCCTAAGATTGATACCGGTTAGAGTTAATAAATATTGAGAGAGTTTTGGCAGAGTTGTCAAGGTGAGCTTGTAGTAGAGTTATTACAAGCATGAGGAACCTAGAGCTAGGTTCAAGTTAAGTTTGTAATCAATAGGGTGATTATTATAGATTTTGGAGAGCTTGTCGGCAAACCACTGTTTTTCCTCCCTTGAGCAAGGGGGTTTCCACATTAAATCAGTGTGTTCCTTTAACTTTAGCAAAGTTTTACCTTCCTTAGTGCGTTATTGATTTATTGTCTGTGACTAACATTGAGGGACCAGGTCCCTCACTATGTGGTGTAACCCTTACGTTTTCATCAAAGTTTATACTGAATGACCCAAACTCTATCCAAAGACTTAGAAAGCAAGTCCATACCTCGAGGTCTAATCTCAAAAATATCAAACTAACCACTTGGAGAGCGATAACGCCTACTACAAAAAGCTTCATAGGGAGCCATCTCAATACTTGAATGGTAGCTATAATTATATGTAAACTTCGCCAAAGCTACATGTTGTTCCCACTAACCTCCAAAGTCCATCACACTTGCGCGGAGCATATCCTCCGAAACCTAAATAGTCTTCTCCGAGTGACCATTGGTCTGGGGTGGAAAAGTTGTGCTAAGATCAACTCAGGTACCCAACTTCTCCTGAAAATCCTTCTAAAAGTGAGATGTAAACACTAAACCTCTATCTAAAATGTTAGGCACTGGCACATCATGAAGACAAGATATCTCATGAATATAGATAGGGTCAAACCTCTCATCACTGAAAGAAACCTAAATAGGAATGAAATGAGCAGATTTGGTCAATTTATCCATGATGACCAAAACACTATCAGAACAACGAAAAGTATGATGCAACCCAGTCATGAAGTCCATAGTGATCTGTTCCCATTTCTATTTGAGAATGGGTAACCTCTGAAGCAAAAAAAAAGGCCTCAGATGCTCGACCTTCATCTGCTAGAAACATAGGCAACAAACTGCAAAATCCACTACATTCTTCCTTATACCACCTCACTAGTAGTGTTGTCTCAAATCACGATTCAACTTCATCAATCCTGTATGAATGAAATGCGTAGAACAATGAGCCTTCTCCATTATAAATCTCTCCCATTTATCCTCTCTCGACACACATACTGACCTCTAATCCTTAAAATACCATCCATATCAAGTGAGGTTTCCTTTGCCTCAGCACTCAACACATTATCTCGAAACACTCTCAGTCCAACATCATATAACTGATGAGATCGAATCTTCTCCATCAATGAAGATCTAGCCTCTACGAAAGCCAAAACACCCCCGGTGTTGAAATATCAAACCTAACTATTTGATTAGTAAAAGGCTATACCTCTAAGGCCAAAGGCCTCTCCTATGTCAAAAGATGCGCCAATCTACCTATACTAGTTAACTTCCAACTCAAGGCTTCCGTAACCACATTAGCCTTGCTAGGATGATAGAGAATAGTAAGGTCATAGTCCTTAAAAAACTCAAGCCAATGATGCTGGCTTATATTGAGATTTACCTGGGTGAAGAAATACTAAAGGTTTCGATGATCCAAGAATATCTCACAACAGACTCTATACAAGTAGTTCCTCCACAACTTTAAAGCGAATACAATTGACACAACTCTAAATCGTGGGTAGGCTAATTTATCTCATTGAGCTTTAACTGACGAGAAGCATATGCAATCACCTTACCCTCTTGCATCAACAAAAAACCTAATCCAACACCAAAAGCATCACAAAAGATAGTAAAGCCCACACCCTCTTTAGGAAAAGTCAAGATAGGAGCCGAGGTTATCAAATCCTTAAGCTTTTGAAAACTCACCTCAAAATCATCAGACCACTGAAATGAAATCTTCTTCTGATTCAACTTGGTCAATAGATCCAAAATAGATGAAAAAACCCTCAATAAATCATCAATAGTAGCTTGCTAAGCAAACAATACTCTTAATCTCAATAGGATAAGTAGGCCTAACCTAATCACAAAGTGCTACAATCTTGGTCGGATCGACCATAATACGATCCTTGGTCACTACGTGACCTAAGATAAAGATAGACTCAAAGAAAAACATGCACTTTGATAATGTAGCATGCAACTTCTCATATCTTAATCTCTAAATAAAAATTTGTAAGTTCTCCTCATGGTCAACCTTATTCTTGGAATTAATGAAGATATCATCTATAAATACAATTACTAAAGAGTCAAGATACGATTAAAACACCTAGTCCATTAACTCCATGAATGCAATCGGGAATTGGTCAACCCATAGGACATAACTAAGAACACATAATAACTGTATCGAGTTCGAAAAGTTGTCTTTAGAATGTGTGAAGCTCCTCTATCAGTGATACCCAGACCTCACATCACTATTCAAAAACACCAAATCACACTGAAGCTAATCAAATAAATCATCAATAAAAGGAAGAGGATATTTAATCTTAATTGTCACCTATTTCAACTGCTGATAATCAATACACATACGCATAAACCCATTTTTTCTTCACAAATAATATAGGCACACCCTAAGGTGATACACTAGGTTGGATAAATACCTTATCCAACAACTCTTGAAATTGATTCTTCAATTCCTTCAACTCTTTTGGGGCCATCCAATTAGGAGGAATAGAGATAGGGTTAGTGCTTGACTCAACATTAGTGGCGAAGTCAATATCACGATATGGAGGCATATAAGGCAAATCCATAAGGAAAACACCCATGAACCCATGGATAATACAAACAAAATCCAAAGAAGGAGGTGAAGCAATCCCAGTATCACGAATATGGGTCAAATATGACAAATATCCCTTCTCTACATAGCAAGGAGCTTGAAGGAAAGATATAACTCTTTTGGGACCCAAATAAAGCGCACCCTTCCAAGCCATCCTTGGCACACCCGATGAAGCTAAAGTCACGATCTTAACATAATAATCTACAATAGCATGATAAGGAGCTAGCCAATCTATACCGAAGATAACATAAAAATCTACCATATCTAAGATGATTTGATCGACCATAAGTCTCACACTCGGAAAGGGTCACAACGTAGGATTAGTACACCTAATCAACTAATAAAGATTCTTCTACAGGGGTAGATCATAAATAGACATAGCAAGAGGCTCAAAATAGAATCAAAACCCAAAGCAAAATATGCAGACACATGGAAGAAAGTAATCCCTGGATCAAATAATACAGATAAAAATCTTAAGAAAATATGAAGGATACCTATGATAACAACGCCCATAGCCTCTGTATTTGGTATTGAGGGTATAGACTAACACTGTCCACATCTTCCACCTAACTGAATAGACCCATGACAACCCCCATAAGGATCATTACCTTTGCCATACACACCTCTAGTAGTACCTTTGCGTCTCTGAGGGTCACCTCTCACAGTCGATTAAAGAGTAGGCCTTAAAACACAATGGGGATAGTTCTTGGACAAATGGCCAAACTCATCACACATATAGCAAACTGCAGCCCGATTCAATTAAAGGAGGTACAATTAAGAATAACTATCTTGAAATACCAAACCAAATGACCTACTATCTGAACCCTACAAGGCTGCTTGCACTGGTATACCATGATACCCATGAGAACCTCTAAAATATCTACCTCAAGGAGTGCAACTTTTAAACTCTCCTTAACAATACACCCTTCTGTCACCTTCCTGATAAACACGAAGAATAGACTTAGTCATTTTTGTATAATTCATCATACTCAGAAATGATGCCCTTGACACTACCATCTGGACAGTTGCCAACTGAAGTGAAACATCCAATCCCTTCACAATCTTCTGAATCTTTGTAGACTCAGTGGTAATACTTGAAAAAGAATATGTAGACAAGGCATGGAAACATGCCACATACTCCACAATAGTTATAAAGTATCACGACCTAAACCAGGGCCTAGTCGTGATAGGTATCTCAAGTCCACCAAAGACCGAAGACCACCCCCATTAGCCTAGATAACCAGAACGCAATATACCTAGTAGTAGATTAATTCCAAACATATAACTAGATAGAGTTGAGTTTCAAACATAAAACAAGATAGATAAATAAATAAGAAAAAGGATCTAAGAATCCACGACATAATCCACCAACACTTTGTTGTCAAAAAAAGCCTCTAAGGAATCAAACTTCAATCAATATCAGGACATGCCCCCGACCATAGCAAAAAACCCACCAAAATAGTGTAAGACTTCAGTAAAGACAAGACTATAAAATGAGGTCCTTCTAGAGAGTGGAAGCTTACCACTTCAAAGATGACTCACGGACCATCCAGAAATCACCTACCACTGTGCAAGGAAATAGAAGTGTCTTTGAACCCTGTATCGTAGGGGGATATAATGTTTGGTTATGGTTAGTGGGGTAAGCACTAACATGTAGCTCAAGGAAGGAATGAAATAATGCCAAGTCGAAAACAACAGTAAAATCATATGCACACAGTATACATACATATAATTTACAATGCTGGGATAGGGAACAAGTTTTACATGAGATTTAAAAAATTAGCTTGAACTATGTATCTTTTCTGTCATCTAACACCTACCGGCTATATAGGTCTAACTCCCCCATGTTGGTTAGGTTCAGCTCCCTTCGTGCTGGTTAGGCCCGAATGCATATAGCTCCACGAACCAGGGAAATCCAACGACGGTCAAAAGTAAATGAGGCTCTAACCATCCTTATATATATATATATAAATTGTAAACTATGAACATGGTCACTAAGAACCCCCTACGCTGGTAAACATGGTTTTTTAGTGTTCGTCCTTTATGGGATTACACCTTCGTGAGCTACACAACCTCCTTTAAGCTAAATTAAAATATTTACACATTCCCATTCATTGAACCAAAATCATCCAGTAAGGCATATACTACTGGTATCATCATACTAATTACGCTTGCAAGCTAATATCATCATGTTATTTCAATTATACTTACTTTGGTGAATCCAAAACTGTACAAGTTCCAATCATTCGTCTACATGGGGGAATCCACGACTCCTTAAATTCAATTATTTACCCATATGGGGGAATCCACAACCCATAAGGTTTAATTTAAAACCATTTATGTTTTATTTTCCTTTTATGCAATGCAACAATTCCAAAAGTAATTTCAATATGCATATACTCATGTTTCAATGCTAATTAAATAAGGTTGGGTTAAGGTCATTACCTATTCAATTACCAAAATCCATAAAGGTGGGGAAATCCACGAGCCCCATAAGTTTATTAGATCAATTTAGGGGAATCCATAAAACCCATTCCAATCCCTATACCCATGCACCCAATTAGTTTAAAAATTATCAATTCAAAGAATGAATGGTCAATGTAAATCATGGGAAAAGCAATTCAACCATTAACATGCAAACGTAATCAACCCAAATTCAAAACCAACAATTAATCACATGGATAACAAGTTTAAACAAACGTTTTTAGCAAAAAAAGTTTTAAAGAATAAATATATTCCTGAAAGTATTGAGAACTATAGAGGAAAACCACCAATTAGAGCTCTAGAAGACAAATCCTTAGAACTCTATCTTATTTTTGCTTTGGGAATTTTAAAAACTTTTAGAGTATTTTAAGATTGAGTGATGGGGATTTATGGGGTCCCTTTGGGTATTTTAGGTCATGGGTTATGATTAGGGAATGAGAGAAATGACCAAAGTACCATTAATAAAAAGTGCAGGAAATTGGTCTCCAGTCGTTATGTGTCACGTCACGACTCATGACATCTGGGTATAAGTCGTTTCCTAGACTCATAGTCTGGGTAGTGACTCAAGGAAGCCTTCACTAGTTTGGTCATGAGCCATACCGTACGACTAGTGACCAGACCTTACAGTTTACATGGTCCTAGTCGTACTCAGGAGAAAAACATTGGATACTCCACTAGTTTAGTCACAAGTCCTTCCCTACGATTCGTGACCACCCCTTATGACTCGTGAGGTTCCAGTCATAACGTCAATAGAATCTTTGGTCAACTTACTAGTTTGCCTACTACTTGAGGACAATTACTTATAATGAGACCTTTCTACTCATTAGGTGAGTCGTGTCCTGAGCTTAGATATTTCAGAGGCAAAAATCTAGGGGGTTACATTAACCCCTACTCCCCTAGGATCATTCACCCCCAAATGAGGAGTTAAGGAATCCATTAGCATGAATGTAAGAAAGTAATGCAATCAAACAAAATTGAACAAATTCACAAAACAAAAGAGTAGGATAATGCATACATTAAGCACAATTATCCATCCCAACAAATAAGAACAGATAATTGGACTTCATGTCCTCTTCATCCTCCCAAGTAGCTTTTTCTACCTTTTAGTTCCTCCAAAGGACTTTCACCAAAGCCACATCTTTAGTTCTAAAACGACGAACTTGCCTATAAAAAATCTCAATCTAAACTTCCTCTTAAGATAAGGAATTAAAAATACCAATACTTTCAATAGGCGTAACAAAAGAAAGATCTCCCACACACTTCTTCAACATTGATACATGGAAAACTGGATGAATGGAACCCAAACTCAAAGGCAAATCCAATTTATAAAAGGCGTTGCCCATTCTCCTCAAAATGAAAGAAGGAACCATATAGTGGGGACTGAGCTTCCCCTTCTTCCCAAATCTCATCACTCCCTTCATAGGAGATAGCTTCAAGAACACATAATCGCTAACCTCAAACTCAAACTCCCTTTTCCTTACATCCGCATACAACTTTTTGTGACTCTAAGTAGTCTTAAGCCTATCCTTGATCACCTTCACCATCTCTATGGCTTGATAAACAAGGTCCGAACTGAACAATCTAGCCTATCCAACCTCAAACCACCCAATAGGAGATCTACACCTCCTACTATAAAAAGAATCAAAAAGAGCCATCCCAATACTAGAGTGATAACTATTGTTATATACAAACCTAATAAGAGGAAAATAATCCACCCAGCTACCTCCACTATCAATCATACATAACCTTGGCATATTTTCCAATGTTTGAATGGTCCTCTCTGCTTATCCATTCATCTGAGGGTATAAAATGGAGCTAAGGTTCACTCGTGTACCTAAACCCTTCTGAAATAAATGCCAAAAATAAGAAGAGAATTACGTACCTTGATGCAAAATAATTGAAACTGGAGCACCATGCAATTTGACAATCTTATAAATTAAAGACTTATTATAATCCTCTCCCGAGTAAGTAGTCCTCATAGGCGAAATGTGAGCAGACTTAGTTATTCTATCCATGCTAACCTAAATCCAATCATACTGATTCTGAGACTATGGAAGATCAATAATAAAATCCATGTTGATTATCTCCCACTTCGACATAGACAACTCATCCTCTTGACACACTCCACCAAGACTCAAGTTCTTAACCTTCACTTGTTGACAAACCATACCCTTAGCCACAAAACTTGACACATCTCTCTTCTTGTTTCTCCACCAATAGATCTCCTTCAAGGCATGATACATCTTTGTTGAACTAGGATGAACTATATACCTCCACTCATGAGACTCAACCAAAATCCTTTCTCACAACCCACCAACATCCAGAACAAATAATCTACCTTGGTACCTTAAGATACCATCCCCACCAATCTCAAAATCCATAACATTTTGCTGACACACTATAACCTTAATCTACATAAGAATATGATCCAAAACCTACTGCTCCTTCACCTCAGCACAAAGAGATGACTTAACCACTTCCAAAATAATCACACCTCCAACTTTAGAGTCCAAAAACAAAATCATGGGTTAGCTAATAGATGAATATACTTCACCAACTCCTTTTTCTCATCATCCATATAAGATAAGCTCCCCATGGACAACCTACTAAGAGAATCAACAACTACATTTGCTTTACCTGGGTGATAATGAAGGCTCAAGTCATAGTCCTTGAGCAAATCAAGCCATCTCCTTTGCCTGAGATTCAACTCCTTCTGGGTGAACACATATTGTAAGCTATTATGATCTATGTATATATATATCATTATGCACTCCATAGAAGTAGAGGTGCCAAATCTTCAACGCAAACACTACAACTGCCTGCTCTAGATCATGAGTCAGCTAATTTCTTTTATGGATCTTCAGCTTCCTAGAAGCATGCACTACCACCCTACCATGTTCCATCAAGACATAACCTAATCCCATATGTGATGCATCATAATAAACCACAAAACCAACAGTACCCTCGGGCAGGGTCAAAACAAGAAAGAAGTCAACTTATCTTTCAACTTCTCAAAACTACCCTCACAAACATTGACCTATAGAAACTTTACCCTTTTCTGAGTCAACTTAGTAAATAAAGTAACAATAGAAAATAAGCTCACCAAAAACCTCTTATAATACCTGGCAAAACCCAAGAAGCTTTGAAAGTCGGTTAGAGTCGTGGGTCTAGGACACTTCTTAACCACCTCAACTTTCTGTGGATCTACCATGATCCCCTTATTGGAATCAACATAACCCAGAAAAGTCATAATATTCAACAAAAAGTCACACTTTGAGAACTTAGCGTACAATCATTGATCCTTAAGAGTCTGCAACACTACTCGAAGGTGATTGGCATGATCCTTCTCACTCTTAGAATATTCTAAGATGTCATCAACAAACCCGATCATAAACAAATCCAACAATTGTCTAAATAATAGATTCATTAGGTCCATAAATGCAGCTGAAGCATTAGCCAAACCAAAGGACATGACAAAAAACATATAGTGATCATATCGGGTATGGAAAGCAGTATTAGGGATACCCACCTCCCTAATCTTCAACTAATGATAATCCGATCAAAGATTAATCTTAGAGAAGCATCTAGCACCCTGAAGCTGGTCAAAAAGATCATTAATCCTAGGAAAATGGTACTTGTTCTTCACCATCACTTATTCATCTGTCGATAGTCTATGCACATTCGAAGTGACCCATCTTTCTTATGCACAAAAAGCATAGAAAAAACCCCCAGAGAGACACTAGGATGGATGAAACCCTTATCAAGAAGATCCTTTAACTTCTCCTTAAGTTTTTTCAACGCGTCTAGAGCCATTCTATATAGAGAGATAGAGATAAGACATATATATGGTAAAAGATCAATCCCAAAGTCTATGTCTATATTGGGAGAAATATTAGGAAGATATTGGGAAATGCTTATGGAAATTCACTAACCACTGATATAGATTGAAAGAAAGAACTTTAAAACCAGAATCTTTAATCAGAACTAGATAATATAGACACCCTTTAGAAATCAACTTCTAGGCTCTAAGGTAAAAATAAACCTTTGTTTAGGTACGAGGGAACTACCTGCCCACTCAATCACTAGTTCATTTAGAAACTTAAAACTTACCATTTGGGTCCGATAATGTAAGGATGCATAGCATGAATAGATCCAATCCATCCCTAAGATCATACTAAAGTCAACTATATCAACCTCTATTAGATCCACTAATATCTCCCAACCATAGATAGACACCACACAACCCCTATAGACTTTTATGGATACAACAAAATCACCACCTGGGTAGACACAAAGAAAGGCTCAGAAATACTCTCAAAACCAAAACAAAATTAAAAGGTTCATAAATACTCTCGAAACCAAAACAAGGATGAACAACAACATAAGGGGTATTATAAGAAAGGGTAGAACCCATATCAAGCAGACAATATACATCACAAGAGAAAAGTTTCAACATACCAGTAATAGTATCAAGAGATGCCTCAGATTCCTGATGGGTGAAAGGAGCATAGAGTCAATTCCAATTGATGTCGGTACTAAAAGTAGCACCCTTTGGTGTAGGAGACAAAGAAGTTGATACTGGAATCTAATTAGCTCTAGAAGCAACATTAGCAGAAGGACAGTTCCACTAGATATGACTGAGTTAGCCAATTTGAAACACCAATTCATCCTCTCATCATAATAACCATGGTATAACTAGCCACAAGCTCTGTAAGAAGGATAAGATGGGGCTGATTGTGCTCCACTAGCTTGAGACTGGGCACCTTGTTCCCTAAACTCATTGTTAGTCTAAAAGAAATGCTCACCCAATAACTTAGGATAAGGAGCATTAGCCGTAGAATATGAACCCAAATTCCCAAATTCTTCTTCTTGTCCCAATGCCTACCATCTCTACCATAATGTTGTTGACTTTTACCCCACTCTGAATACCTTAACGTCTTACTCTGCCTCTCTCCTATTTATACTTATTTCTTTTTCTCATTCTCAACTTGCTATATATAAAACACTAATCTTGAGATGTCCATATCATTATTCAGCATAGCAGAATAATATTCCAAAATCAAGTCCCGAGACAATCCCAAAGCTAACTTCCTCATCCTAGCCCTCATGCTAGACACAAACTTTGGAGCATCATGAGACAATTAATGGAACTTCAAGGAATATTCCTTTACACTCATCCTACCTTGTCTCAATTTCACAAACTCTTTGGCCTTAGCATCCCTTAACTCTAAAGGATAGAAATAATTAAGGAGGTACCAAAAAGCTTATCCCATATAGTTGGATCTAAATTATAACCCCTTAGCTGCTCCCACTCCTTATACCACTGGTATGCCAACACTTTAGCCGGTATGCAGCAAATTTCACACCTTAAAAATCAAAAGTATGCATCACCAAAAAAATCTTTTCCATCTAATCTACTAACCCTTGAGGATCCTCCTCAACTATAAAACCAATAAAGGTTAAAGGATTTAACGTCATGAATAGGCCAACTCAAGTAACCTCAGAAGATAGAGCAATAGAACTAACACGATTAGGCTGACGAGACTGAAAAGTCATCAACTAAGTTAGTAGATGAATGGATAGATAGAATTTGGTATTAGAAATTTTTCCTTGGGGTGATGAGACGTGGATGTCATCAGCCCGAGGAGGACTAGTACGGACCAATGAAACTCCACGTGGGTAGTTAAGAGCAAGGACCCTAGATTAGGTCTATACTCCATAATAAGATCTGATCTATCTATATTATACTCAGGTGTGATTGAGGGATTTCCACGAGCATCAGATCTTTAGGGAGGCATGATCTAAAATATGAGCAAATAGAGATTAGAGGAGTTTTCAAGAACATAGACTGTATAGCTCAAAGAATAGATCACAAGAAAGAAAGACATTCCTAAATGACTTATAACCTCTCTTTTATAAGTGTAGTGTGCTACACACCCATAAAAGAGACTCTACATAACATGGCTTAGTGGAAATCTAATAAACATGAACCTAACTCTAATACCAATCTTGTTATGACCCAAATAGGGCCTAGACGTGATGGTATCCCAAGTTTACCAAGGATAAGAGACCAACTTGATTAGTTCTCCTAACGAGAACATAATATAGCTACTAGCAGATGAATTCTGAACATATAACAAGATAGAGCTAAGTTTCAACTATATAATAAGATAGAGAAATCAATAACAAGAGGGATCTAAGAATCTACAACACAATCCATCCACACTTTGTTGTCCAAAAAAGCCTCAAAGAAACCAAACATCAACCAAAGTCTGGACATGCCCTCGACCATAGCCAAAATCCCACCAAAATAGTCTAAGACATAAGTAAAGATAAGACCACAAAATGAGGGCATTCTGAATAGTTGAAGCTCACAACTACAAAGCTGACTCAGAGACAATCTCAAAATCACCTACCACTGTGCAAGGTAACAAAGTTTTTTAGGACCCTACATCGCATGGGGATGCAACATTCAGGGATAGTTAGCGGGGTGAGTGCTAGTATGTAACTCAGGGTAGAGATAAAATAATGCCAAGTCCAAAACCATAGTAAAATCACATGCACCTAGTGTACATACGTGTAATATATAATGTCGAGATAGGAGAAAAGGTTTAGCATGAGATTTAAAATATTATTCTGGATTGTATAACTTTCTCATCATCTAACATCCACGAGCTATATGGGTCCACCTCTCCCATGTTGGTCTGGTCTAGCTCCCTCCCTATTGGTTGGGCCCCAATACGTGTAGCCACATAAATTAAGGAAATCTAAGGATGGGCCAAAGCCAATGAGGCTCCAACTATCTTAGTATATATATATATATATATATATATATATATATATGCACTCAATCACCAAGACCCCTTCCCCCCTCTACCAACAAATATGGTTTCTATTGTTTGTCCTCCCTGGGACTTAAACCTTGATGGTGAGCTACACAACACACTTTAAGCCCAATTAAAATATTTATGCATTTCCTTTCATTGAACCAAAATCATCCATTAAGGCATATACTATTGGTATCGTCATACCAATTATGCTTGCAAGATAATGTCATCATGTTATTTTAGTTATCATCACTTGGGGAATCCATGACCTCATAAGTTCCAATCATTCATCAGTATAGGAGAATCCACAATCCCTTAGGTTCGATTATTTACCCATATATGGGAATTCACGACCCCAAAGGTTCAATTTAAAACTATTTATGTTTTATTAGCCTTTTATGAAATACAATAATACCAAAAGTAATTTCAATATGTATACACTCATGTTTCTAAGCCAATTTCATAAGTTTGGGTTGGGGTCATTACCAATTTAATTACCAAAATCCATAAAGATGGTGGAATCCATTAAGAAAATAGGGAAATGTCCAAAGTACCCTCAATTTAAAATGTAGGAAATTGGTTGCCAACCGTTATAGGTCACGTTATGACTCATGACGTCTGGGTATGAGTCATTACATAAACTAGTAGTTTGGGCAGTGTCTCAAGGCAACCTTCACTGGTTTAGTCATGAGTCACACCCTATGACTCATGACCAGACCTTATTATTTGTAGGGTCCTAGTTGTAATCAGGACAAAAACAATGGCTACTCTACTGGTTTAGTTATGAGTCCCTTCCTAAGAATCGTGACTATGCCTTACACTTGTGAGGTTTCAATCGTAATGTCAATAAAAACTTTGGACAACTTATTGGTTTGCCTATGACTTGAGCCCAATGACTTATAATGAGACCTTACAAATCATTAGGTGAGTCGTAGCCTAGGTAGTGATCTTAAAACTAAGAAATTTTAAAGGTAAAAATCTGGGGTGTTACATTGATCCCTGCTCTAAGTAATTAAGCTCATCTCTCAATTGATTCCTCAAACTGAATTGTACAAACCTATCCAAAAAAGCCTAGGCAAACTAATCCTAAGTCATCTCTTGAGAACCCATAGATTTGTAACAAACAAGTAACCTCAACCAATCTCAGGCTGCATCTCTCAGCTGGTAGATAGTGTAAGCAATATCGAGTGATCCAAAGTTACGCAACTTCTCATGGAAATAAATCAAGAACTCATATGCATCCTTGCCATAACCCCGCTGAACTTGGGTGGACCTAAATAAGTGAATCTCTAAAACCTTTTCTGATCCTCAAAAGACAAAAATTGTACCCATAACAAAGAAGACATAGTGAGTCTGGATAGCTGAGATACCACCTGAGGTGGTAACATAGATAAAAGTTGAACCCCAGATCTTGAAATACCATACTCGAATACTGGTACAAAAGGAGGAAAAACACTCAATGCTTGTAGAGTACCATAAGTTAATGTCAGTACCATTGAAGGATCCATTATCAAAGATGAAGGAATACCTTAGGAAGGCTCTAGCATAGATGGTGGTATAATACTCAGAGCTAGAAGAATACCAGGTGCACTCAAAGGAACACTCTCCAAATGAGTCTGCAAATGAATTAACAACCCCTTTAAGATAGGGGTAGATAAACTCTGTAGAACCTAAGTAGGTCACATATATATAACATGCTCTACCAGAGGTTCAGGGGAGATCTATCGAGTACTACCTCTAGAAGGGGAAGATCTGCGCGCCCATCCTATTTCTCGAGCTTGTCCATGACTCGTAACCCGCCTCCTAGACTGGGTTATATCCTTGGATAATGGATTTACATCCTAAACTTATGGTATCTAGTCCTCACTATCTACATAAAAAAAGAGTGAAACAAGATTTAGAATACAAGGTATGAAGGATCCACATGTAAGGAACAAAATAAGGGAAGTTTACTAAAGATATATTATACCCTCTCAAAGAAAGATACAAATGTCTACATATAGATTTGTGAGATTCTACTAGACATCCGATTCTTATACCAACAAGACTAATGAACCTGGCTGCTCTGATACCAATTTTTTATGACTCAAAAACTAAGGGTCATGATGACACTTGTTGCTCAAATCCAATTACTCAAATTGATATAGAAAGAGAAAAC
The DNA here is from genome assembly GCF_002878395.1 of Capsicum annuum. Taxonomy (NCBI): domain Eukaryota; kingdom Viridiplantae; phylum Streptophyta; class Magnoliopsida; order Solanales; family Solanaceae; genus Capsicum; species Capsicum annuum. Next base: position 22,541 of record NW_025892180.1, on the reverse strand, counting down.
AACACCAAAATGCCAAGGAAAGACTTCTAGAATGAGCCATACATATACTATAATAGCAGAAACATACATAGAAATGATACCATAAATCACCCCAAAACCTAGTGTCATAAGGTAAGAACAATCTAGATATACCTTGAAGTCAAAAAATATAACTATAATCTAAGAAGGATCATAAGTCTATCTCTAATTACAAACAAGATATAAACTAGATAAGATGGGGTAGGATATCAACTCTGGAAGCAAAAAGTGACCACTACCTTAAAAATACTCCAAGCACCACCTCATTTCAGCTATCGCGTGGTACACTAATACCTAGATCTACGCTAAAAGGGCACAATAGGGATAAGTATGGTCAACTTATACTCGGTAGGTATCATAGTCCAATGATAAAAGTAGAAAATAAAGAATATAAAATACACACTATGTGCACGTCACCTATAATCAGAAAATGTCCTAAATGGTATCTCACATTTTCTCCACTAATAGTTCTTAGTATCAGCACATATATCAAGTACAAGTATGGAAAAGAAAAACCAAAAGATAAATATTAAATCAAATAGGAAAGTACAACACAGAGGGTGCACAAAGTATGAAACTCTACGCAAATAATGATGATGATGTGATAAGCTGAGGTTGTTATACAACCTCTATAATCACCTATCATCTATTTCTTTTGAGTTAGGACACATGGGTATTACACAACCCATATAGAATCTAATAAACAATACCAATACTAATCCAATATACATAACTCCTCTCCGGCCATGATCTTTAATATAGGGTTTTTAAAAATATCACATTTCTATTAGAAAAAAACAATATTTCCACAATGGTACCAATGCCTAATTAATGTATGTATGATATAAGAATGTGTTTCTCACAGTCAAACTCGAATGAGAATTTCAAAATCCAACCAATACAAAAGTACGCGATTTAAAAAAACACTCAATAAGCCAACCATCCTTGATCCAATATAGTCCATGTACCAGTAGAGTAAAATATGCAATATTATGCCATTTGATACAAAATAAATCCCAACTTAGGTAATTTCCACCGAGAAGAAAACAACCACATATATAAATACCAGGTCGATAATATCATATAAGACCCCACACAGTCACACGTAGCTAAAAATATCTAAAATCACCAACAACAATATCATAGACTCCCATACGGACACATAGCAGGAAATAACACCATTATTATTATTAATACCTATACCATAATATTTTTTTATGTCAGTATTAACTACCTAATCCATTCTAAAGATAGTTAAGACATTTTTACCTTGATTACAGAAAATTAGGCCCAAAATCCTCCAATCACAAAGACTTTCCCTCGTTAATAGCCTCTAAATAATAAAAGAATACAAATATAGATATACGTATCATAAGAAATTCAATGATATCCATATTGCCTATTTTTGAGTCAGGATCTAAATAGACCCTCGAAATGGGTATTCAAAAAAGAAGGGTAAAGCAAAATTTTTGTTTATAAACACATTACCTTTAAGGAAGCCATCAAAGAAAATCTAAGTGAAAAAAGGTTGAAATACGGGTTTAAATTGAATAATTCTAATATAGAACTTATGGGCAAAAATCCCTAAATTTCACTTTTAAAAACATATTTAACGAGTTTTAGATGACAAAAATTGAAATAAAATAGTTGAACTTACCCAAGTTGAAAATGAAAGAAATCACCCAAAAACTCTAAAACCCAAAGCTTTAAGTCTTGTAAATAGTGGAAAAATGAGTAAAAAACCTATTTATATACAGTACCAACATTGATCGCTAAAGAGTACCCGCTTGCATGCCAGTCCGTTAACACGGATAAGCAACCACTTTAGCGGCCTCTACTAAAGTGGACAAGGCCCGCTAAAGCACTACTTTCTAACTGGGGCTAGATCACTAAGGTGGCCAAATGACGCTTTAGCGTGTATAGCTAAAGCAGCCAAAATGGTGCTTTAACTGTTGCAATAGCTGAACTTTAAATTTTTTCAAGGTTTTGCCAAACCATCAGGATTCTTTTGGAGTTTCAAGAGAATAATGAATTATCTTGCCCAATTAAATTTGACACTCTAGACTTAATAAAAATACTAGATTTTTTTAAATAGAATAGTTTGACATAATTGACCATCGAGACCTAATTTCACATGTTCTTGAACTGAGGGTCAAAATAAGACACAAAACCCATAAAATCACACCCACTATGTTTCCAACCCATAATCAACATTTTGGATTTATCAGCGTAGTTTGATTTACCATTTGATGCAAAAACCAACAAATATTACTGAAGGCAACTATAAAGCCTTTTTAACCTCTAATAACCACAAAGTCACACAAATCACACTGAAATGCATTGAAAATCATGTCGATCATCTCTACATTCTGGAAATATCACGTAGCAACTATGAAAAGGGGTAGTAGCTGAATCATATAGAAGTGAATAATTCACAAAAATCAAGTCATTAAAAACTTAGAGAAAATGAATGATAAAGGTGAATAGGCAGAAATGATGTTTGTCTTGTTGATTTATTAATCTGTATAGGTCATGAAATTAATGCTATATTAATTCCTAATCAACCTACAAAACTATTTGGCCTAGGACATTAGTTCTTATATTTCATGTTTTATAGATAGTGTAGACAGTAAAATTCATGTCGAAAAAATAACAATCTGAGCAAGATAAATATTGCAACAATCATTTTATTTATTTCAATATTTGAGTGTTACAATCTCTATGAATACTCCTATTCTTCTTTTCAAATATAAATTTAAGGTCTTTTAACTTGATCTTGAATGTTTTTGAACTTGATGGATTTAATCTTAACTTGTACTTGAATTCAAGGGCTTTAATCTTGTTCTTGAATCTTGTGATCGTGATCTTAAATTTTGATGAATTGGATCTTGATCTATGTATTTGATGAACTTGATCTCGACTTGTGCTTGAATTAAAGGGCCTTTGAGATCTTTCTTGAATCTTGTAGGCTTGATCTTGAATCTTGATTAACTAGATCTTGAATGCTTGAATTTGTAGAGAAATCTATGATGTTTGATTCACAAACTCTCTTGCTTCTTGTTAGAATATTTGGTGGTTTTTCTAAATTATGAGACCCCTATTTATAGTTATAGTACGGAACGAGTCATGGTAAAGATGGATTTTTTTGGCCAATCAGTGACATGATGATATTTTATTGTATCTTTTATTTCACTATGCATGCTGCATCATTTTGACATGTGACATGGTCCTATTGGATCTTTCACTTGACATGACACGCCACATTATTTGACATGACGCCTAATTAGGATTCAAGAATAAGATGAAATTGTGGGCTTAGCATAATGGGCTCATCATTTCTATCCCACATCAATGCGCTAGCTCAATAAGATTTGGGTTTCAATTAAATCCATATTTATTCAATTGAAATAATAAATCCATAAATATTTATTTGGTCTATTATATTTAAAATTTATATGATCCCAAGTTTTCCCACTTCAAGACATGTTGGGGGTTTAAAATCTCTAAGGCAAGGCTTGAAGATCGGTGTCAAAATTAATGGATCAGGGTTTTCTCGATCACTGCCCTGTTGAAAACTAAAGTTCATTATATAATTAATCTCCTAATGCAATGGATTAAACTTCTTGTCCCATTGCATTAATTTTTTATTTTCTTCAATATGTCAAATAATTAGCAGACAATTCAAGACTAATTGACATGAGCAAGGTTAGCGTGGGCATATTGGGATGGGATTTCATATATGAAAGATAGCTTGGGGTCTAACATATGCCATGGATCGTACAAACACAAGGCCATAGGTGATGAATATTCCAATTGAACAATCAAGAAGGGCCCTTGTGGGTTATCTTCAAATTGTCATTTTTGAGTTATTTTTATAATAGACTATTTATGAAAAGACAATGACTATAAATAGTTTTTTAGCTATTTTCATTCTTAGATTTTGGATGATTGAATTGTCTTGAATAGACTTGATATTTAGTTACTCTATGTTATGGTAGCAATTGAGTTCAATTTCAATTGTTAGCTTAGATCGAGTGCTTAGGGTGGACTCTTGAATTACTTCTGTTATCTTCTTTTTCTTAATTGATCATCGAGTTTTCATATTGTGGATTTAATTTGATTTCTCGTGCATTTAATTGAATTCTCTTTCTCCCTTGGTTTAGTTATTGTTCAATGTAGTCTTTCTTTCTTCACTTCTCATATCTTATTTCTAACTATCCTTTAATTTTATTATTTAATTTCATATTTTTGATATCAGTTCTAGTTGTCCGATTAGGATCGTTATCATTTTGGTATCAAATCCTAGGTTAAGGTTTGTTTCCACAAGTCTTAATATTGGGATTTTGATTTCTTCAAAAATAAATAATTCAAAAATTCTTTAAAAATCTATTTTTTTTTGTTTTGATTTATTGTTTTTGACACTAGATTCTTATTGTCTAGTGTTTTTTAGTTAAAATCCAAAAATTTCATCAAATTTTGAGTTGTTAGAAATATTCTACCATTAAAGGAGATTGAATGTTTGAAACTTGAAAAGGAATTTTGAAGATTAGGGGTGATTCGAGGTACAAAAATTGCTGGATTTTGTTCTGTAGATTGAAATGAATCTACTCTAATGTTTTAGACAATCTTGAGGGGACTTTGAGGTGTTGAAATATTAGGTGTTGTTCATAAGCTTGAAGGTTTGAAGATGTTCATAAACTTGAAAAATGGGTGTTTCGATTGAGGTTGAATTGGAGGTTAAAATTTAGTTTATTTTATACTCTAAGTTGACGGAAAGATACTTCTAAAATTGGGGACAATTTCATGAAGAATTAAAGAAGTTAGAAATTTTGGTGTGCGTGAAGTTCATGTTCTTCATGTGTTCTTGAGGAAGAAGGTGCCAAAAGGGAGCATTTGATCTAAAAAAAAAAGAAAGAGAAAGTGTTAAAGGTGTTTATGGGTCCAAAAGAGTACCCAAAAAATCTAAAATTTGAAAAATAATTAAAGCTGCCACGCCAGCGCGTGTCAGTAGCCTACTCTATTTTGGGGCATTTTCAACTCTTTTGATCCATTTTGGAGAGTTTCTTCATGGATTTCAACAAAATTTCTTCCTAATTAAATTTTTTAGTCTAAATTTAGGTAAATTAGTTTCTTTTTCTTAATTTTTCCTTTTCATTTTCTTCAAACTTGATTGTAATTAGTAGATTACCTTACTAAATATTATCAAGTTCTTTGAGTTCAATTTTATTGTGTGTTTCTTTATGTATTTTTCTCATTTTATTTATTAGTTAATTTCTTGATTCAAGTTTGTAAGTTTTATTTGAGATGTTCCTTTTTTTTTTTTCCCTTCACAAAGATTCATTCCTTCACTAGGATATATAACCTTGAATTGATTGAGTGTAACTAGTAACACTATCAACTTGGGAAAGAAGCCTTATAAGGTGAGTTGAAAGTTTATATAAAGAGTGTCATGTGGCTTTTTTTACTAACTTATTTGCTAGTTTTGTAGTTACAAAAGACTATATAAAGGGCAATGTCATCCATAACTTCGAATTATTATGGAGATGTCATTAGTGACTATGCTTGTAGGGATATGTTCTATGAGTGTAGTGATGATGAGACACATGGAGGTTCTTTGAGTAATTGTGAGTATAGTAATGAAGCTCATGAACATGATGGTGAATCCAATGAAGGATATAATGCTTCAAGAGAATATGATTGACAGAGTAATGAGAATTACTACATCAGAGATGAATATGAGATTCACGGAGCTTATGGCTATTATGATGAACATGAAGGAATGGAAGTATTGTAATATGAATTTGATAGTGAAGACGAAAGATATGGGGGTTCTCATATTACACACCATGGTGATGGAGGCAATGTGATGTATGATTCTTTCTCTTATATGTCTTATGAACTCTTTGAGAAGGCTTATGATATAAGAAAACTTGTGGGGATGAATTACCTTACTCATATTGTGCTACTTACTACCCTAATCAAGGAGGTATATATGTGTTGGTGGAACTAATTCGATGACATTGCGAGGACCTTCGTCAAAGAACATTCTCTACTTCTTATAGTAGAGGAACTTGTACTTCATATCCTTATTCCAACGTGACTAGTTGTCCATATGGTAATGATGTGGGAGGAAGGGTGGAAAGATCAATGATCCACAGAAGTAGAGTGAACTCCTTATTTCAATATATGTATGACCGAGAGAGGCATATTCATGAAACAAAAGTTACAAATAAAACACTCCCAATTGAGGATCCAATTATTTTACGGATGAAAAAATTAATTTCTTATATACTAATAACTCTTGATAAGATCTCTCAAATGGTATCCAAGGAGTTTGAAAGCAAAATAAGCTACTCTTCGTGGAAATATGATCAAAACGGTTCCAATAAATAAAATGAAGGATACTCCTAGCAATCCAAAGTAGAAGTTAGAGGTGAAGGGGAGTCCAAACCCTTCCCAATGAATTCTTGACCCTTTTCCTAACTCCAATAAAATTAAGCGACAAAAGATTGAGAGAAGTAAGGGTGTGATATATGACAACTCCAAAGAGAAAAAGGAGAGGTTCTGGGAAGCAATGTGAGAGAGTTGTCACAACCTTATACTAAATTTTGTAAATCTTTTACTTTTCTAGTGCTCCTTATTCTTGTATAGGTATCCTTGAAAGCAAGACTAGTGAGACACCTCGAGCAATGAAAAATTATGAGGTTCTAGAAAGTTTCCAAAAGGAGAAAATGTTCTCTAATATTTAAAACCAAGGTGAATGCAATCCTTTATATGAGTTATATGGTTACAAAGCTAAACCTTCCACTTTATCAAAATTAAAAGATCCTTGTATGCTTAGTAGTCAATTGAGTGTAAGTGATGACATGCATATGTGTGAGTTTAAAGATACTTTGTCTTATGATTATGTTGATGACACTTGTTACATAGTGATATCTTATTTGTTGAGAGTGTTCATACACTAGCTGATCCTATTAATAATCAAATTGATTTTTCTAGTAAGATCAAATTGTGTTCACCTAGTATTGATACTTGTGCCTTGAATGATAATACATTTCATGTGATTATTTGCCATGTTTTGATAATGTGCATGTTAAGAATTTGGATACACTAGTTAACCCTATTGATGACTGTAACGCTCTAAGTCTACACCCAGGACGTTACATGGTGGTTACAACCCCTCTGGACCACAAGTTATCCTATGACTGGTACCTGCTGTGAGCACTGAATAATAATAATTAAATAATATGGAAGTTAGGCTAAAAGGCCATAAGGTTCATAATCTGAATACTGAAATAAATACGTAATATTGATAGGAATACTGAAAAACTAAACATTCGTCTGAAATAGTCTAGTCTGAAAGCCTCTAACTATTTGAATATAGAGTTGATTCGACAAGTCCCCAACTAACTCTAACTATGGATCATACTGAACTACTGAAACAATAACTCTGTCCTCCAAATATAAGGACCCACCTATATAACTACTGGGGATAACCTAAGCTGCTAGGTACGGTTAAGAGCCCATGCATCTGAACCTATGATATGAGATATCATAGCATAAAATAAAGAGTATGCATCAGTACTTTGAATAGTATGCTAAGTGAGGTAGGATAATATACATGGGTTCATATGTATGAGATGATAACTGACTGAATAAATATCATGAAACAACTGAATGCGAGTACATGAATAACTGAAACTGCTATAAATGTTGGTTATGCAATACTGTGCATATACGTACATATACTATTTCTGAGATCATACTGAAACTGAATACTGAGTTTTGCTAACTAAGAGATTGATATCTGAGTTTACTGATAAATGCATTATTGATAATTGGGTGACTGTTTCTGATAGTCCTAATTCTGTAGAACTGAACTGAGTTCTATACTGAGTCTGTAACTGAAACTTTAACTGTGGGAGTGTTCATCTAACTAACATGCCTCAATTATAATTTGAGTTGGGGTCCAACCTGTGAACCCAGTTTGGAAGGGTGTTAGCATCTTGCCAAGGGATACTAACAATGTTGGGTCAATCCTAATCTGTCAAGAAGACTCATGAATTATATATATGATTGCGTCAAACCTAGTCTAACAGAAGAACGTCTTATCCTCTGCAGATAAGAATGCCCCCATCTCTGGGTTCGCTCTATGCTAAATCCTACTCCCAACTGAATAGACACAGCATAATTACTAAAATGTACTAAGATTGACTGAACTGTTACTGATTGTATTGACTGACTGAACTGGACTGATTTTACTAAGTTCTATAACTGACTGAGTACTACTGTTTGTGAAATTACTGAGACTATTCTATGTCTACTATATTTCTAAGTAAATAGCTAGATTGTCGGGTATTGAATACCCCCTAGACTCAATAGCATCAATAGTACAACATGGCATAATCTTGAAAACATTGCATCAATTACTTATTCACTATGCATTTATTTAGATATTTTATCAAATAGTTGAGAGGCATGAACTTGTACATGAATGGGTACACATGCTAACATGTCATGATTTCACTATTCAATGCACATAGGCATTCTAACAACACTTGGGGAGCATGATTATTTAACATAATAATAACCATATATAAATATTATGGCTACAACATTCGAATTGTAAATTCAAGGATTAATCATTAGAATCACATAATTCATCACACATACTATCTTAATGTCATGAAACTTGTAATTAATCATGAATTGAAGACCACAAAACAATACACACATGAACACAATCCATCCCAAACATGTAAATCATTAAACCAATAACTTGTAGTTTAAAAAGGGGTTCTTGAACACCAAGGGTGGAAGGAAACCCAAGGATGAACACCTAACATACCTTAATTATTAATTCTTTGAAAGTTATTGGTGATTTCTTGAGCCTTGAACTTGAAATTGAATGACCTAGGATATTAGTATTGAGAGAATTTGAGAATAAAGAATTAATTTGGCCCTTCTTAGGACTTAATATCGTGTTTAAGCTGAGTTAGGTAAGGGAAAAATGACACAATTACCCTTGGAAAGTCAGATTTTTAAATGAGCAAAAATTGGACAGTGATGCGGTAGTCTATGCAATGCATCGATAGGGTCGACTCGATGACCAACGCGACACATCGAGATCGCGTTGGCTCACTGGAATTTGTATGCTTGACACTGATGACAATACTATCGACGTGATGGATGATGCAGCGCGTTGAGATCGCGTCGATCCACTATTTTGAACACCAAAATACGCCTCAAACGATGTCCAAAAAATCCAAAACTCATCCGAGAAAACCTATTGATATCCCTCATTATGAGTTAATTTAGAAATCGACATTTTAAAGTTGTAAGGATAAAAAATAAAGCCATTGAATTATCAAAGCCAAAAATGAGACTAAGTGTCAACACTTAGCTGAAATTTTCTAAGTCTGGGACCTCTTTTGGCATTCTATATATGACTGAAATGATTGGGATTTGTAGGGTCTTACAAAATCTCCCCCTTGAGAACATTCTTCCTCGAATGAGACTGACTAAGCTAGGAATACTGATAGATTGAGTTTACATACTAAACATGCACAACTGAAGCATGATTACATGACTGAAACAACTGATAAATTTAGTTTTCACACTGAACATGCATAACTGAAGCATGATTACATAACTGAATTGATTCGTGAATGCATGACTGTCATGAGGATGATATGCAATGGTAATTTTTACCAAGTTTGTAAAGGAAATCTGATCATGGAACTGAGTAAATATAAGGAATACTATTACCTTGAGATGAGTCTGAGTTTATGGAGAAGAGGTAAGGATACTTGGTTTGCATATCTACTTCTGCTTCCCAAGTAGGTCCCTCAACGGACTGATTCAGCCAAAGAACTTTGACCAAAGGAACTTCTTTATTCCTTAATCTGCGAATCTGATAATCAAGGATTTTGAATAGGAATTCCTTATAAGAGAGACTATTCTGAACATCTATACCCTCTATAGGGACTACAACTTCTGGATCACCTATGCATTTTTTTAGCAAAGAAATATGAAGCACTCGGTGTACTGAAGCTAAGTTTGAAGGCAACTCAAGCACGTAAACTACCTTTTAGAAATGGATAAGAATTCTGTAAGGATCGACATATCAGGGACTAAGCTTCCCATTCTTACCAAACCTCTTCACTCTCTTCATGGGAGAGATTTTTAAGTACATGAAATCACCAATCTCATACTCAAGATCTTTTTTTCTCACATCAGCATACAACTTCTATCATCTTTGAGTTGTCTTATGCCTCTCCTTGATCAACTAAACTTTCACTAAAGCATCAAACACCAAGTCAGGCCCTACTACTAAGGCCTCACCCACTTCAAACCAACCAATAAGAGATCAAAATCTCCTCCCATAAAGCACCTTAAACAAAACTATCTAAATACTGGAATGACAACTGTTATTATACTCAAACTCAATCAAATGCGAATAGTTATCCAAACTAGCCTTAAAGTCAACGACACACACTCTTAACATATCTTCTAGAGTCTAAATGGTCCTTTATACTTGACCATTTGTCTGAGGGTGGAAGACTGTACTGAGGTGAACTTGGGTACCAAGACCCTTTTAGAAGGCTTTCCAAAAATGGAGGTAAACTGTGTACCTATATCTGAAATAATGGACAATTGGACACCGTGCAATCTGACCAACTCTCTAACATAAAGCTTGGCTTAATCGTCAGCGGACTAAAAGGAGTGGACTGGTAAGAAATAGGCTAATTTGGTCATCCTGTCCATAATGACCCAAATCAAAACATGCTAACAACAAGTATGAGGCAAACCTATCACAAAGTCCATATTCACTTCCTCCTACTTCCAAGTAGGATTATTAAACTCCTACATAGACCCACTAGCCTTTTGGTGATCAATCTTGACCTACTGACATATAGAGCACTTCGTCACAAACTTTGCAATGTCTCTCTTCATCGTACTCATCCAATGGACTTCCTGTAAGTTGCGGTAAATCATAGTAGTCCGTGGGTGAATTGAGTAATTCGTACCATACGCTTATGAAAGAATCCACTACCTCACACCATCCATACATGGCTTACATAGCCTACCCTAGCAACGAAATACACCATCTCCCCCTTTGGAGAAAACCTCTACTTTTTGATCTCTAACTAATACTTTCAGTTTAACTAAACTATGATCTCTGTCCAGCTTTTCTTTTACTTAAAAAACCAAAGAAGATTCTAAACTATTCTGCACCTATACACTACCCTCAGCTGAATCAACTAAACCAACACCCAACCTGGCAAGCTGAAGAACTTCGTGAACTAACTTCTTCTTACTATCCTCAACGTGAGCAACACTACCCATTGAAAATCTACTGAGAGCATCATCCACTATATTAGCCTTGCCCGAAAGATACAGAACACTCATATCATAGTCTTTAAATAACTTTAACCACCTTCTCTGACGTAAGTTTAACTCTTTCTAAGAAAATACATACCGCATACTTTTATGGTCTGTGAACACATCAACATGCTCCCTATACAAATAGTGCCTCTAAATATTTAAGGTAAACACAAAGTTGCTAACTCAAGATCATAGGTAGGGTAATTCTTTTTATGAGGCTTAAGATGTCTAGAGGCATAGGCTATAACCTTACCTCTCTCTATTAAAAAATACCCCAAACCAACTTTAAAAGCATCACAATACACAATAAACCCATCTGAACCATTTGGTAAAGTCAAAATAGGGGTTGTAATGAGTCGAGTCTTCAACTCCTGAAAACTGTTCACATAAGAATCTGACCACTAGAACTTGACTTTTTCTAAGTCAATCTAGAAATGGGGGATGCAATAGATACAAATCCTTCAACAAACCATCGATAATAGCCAGCCAAACCTAAGAAAGTCCTGATATCTGATGAAGAAATGGGTCTGGGATAGTTTCTCACTTCTTCAGTCTTTTGAGAATCAACTCTAAAAACATCACCGGAAACTATATGATCAGGGAAAGCTACTGAAATTAGATAAAATTTGTATTTACTAAATTTGGCGAACAACTAATGGGCTTTGAGGGTCTGTAATGCTATTTTGAGATGGTCTGCGTAATCATGTTCACTGCGGGAGTAGATAAAATATCATCTATGAAGACTATGATGAACATGTCCAAGTACTTCTTGAACATGTGGTTCATCAAGTCCATGAAAGCTATTGGGGCATTGGTAAGACCGAATGACATGACTATAAATTTAAAGTGACCATACCAAGTTCTAAAAGTTGTTTAGAGAATATCACATTCTCTGAATCTGAGCTGATATTAGCCTGATCTGTGGTCTATCTTAGAAAAGTAACTGGCACTCTGAAGTTGGTCAAATAAGTCATCGATTCTGGGAAGTGGATACTTGTTCTTGACTGTGACTTTGTTCAACTAACAACAGTCAATATATATTCTGAGAGAACCATCCTTCTTATGCACGACTAGAACTGGTGTTCCCGATGGGAAAACACTATTCATGATAAATCTCTTAACTAGAAGGTCTTTTAACTGTTCTTATAATTCTTTGACTTCTGCTGGAGCCATTTTATATGTCATAATAGAGATAGGCTCAGTATCTGGAAAAAGGTCTTTTTTGAAGTCAATTTTCCGCTTGGGAGGAACTCCAGGAAGATCTTCGTGAAACACATCTGGAAATTCAAATGCTACTAAAACTAACTCAAGGTTAGGGGTCTCAAAATTAGATTTCTTAACTCGAATGAGATGATAGACACACCCCTTCGATATCATTTTTCTCGCTCTAAGGTAGGTAACAAATTGACCCCTAAGTGTGGAAGTACTACCCCTGTATTCTAGGGTAGGTTCATTTGGGAACTGAAAATAGACAACTCTTTTTCTACAGTCAACTGAAGCATAGCATAAATGAAGCCAATCTATATAGTGAATGACATCAAAATTTATCATCTCTAACTCTACTAAGTCTACTGAAGTTACTTTCTGAGATACCATAACCGGACAGTTCCTTTATAACCGTTGGCCTATGATTGACTTACCTACTGGGGTAGAGACTGAGAAGGGATCTACTAGGATTTTGAGACTGACTTTGAAGTCAACAGCTATATAAGGAGTTACAAAAGATAAATAAGCTCTAGGATTTAGCTAAGCATAAACATGTAAATGGTAAACTTGTAATATATCAGTGACCATATCAGGAGAACTTTCCTAATCCTATTGGGACTAAAGTGCATAGAGCCTATTTAGGCGTTGCCCATTGGTGGCACTAAAAGTGGCACCCTACTGAGATGGGTGACCTGACTGAGTTGGGGGATGTTTATGTTGAATCTATGAACCAAACTGAGTACATTCTCTGACCCTATGGACTTACTTGTCACATCTAAAACACACATTACTGCCAGCTCTGTAAACACCTTGATAGTTTTTGCCACACTTCTGTCAAAAAGAATTTGTTCAGGAACTGCCAACAATACCCTGAGATTTAGAGCCTGGCATTTTATCCTTATTACCATTACAAAACTTAGGCACTGGAGCACTGGTTGAGGACAGAGATGGAACTAAAGATTTTAGGTAAAACTGAGGACGATTACCACTCTCTGACTTAGGATGTTAAAGTTGAAGCTATCTGTTATATCTCTCTTTCTCTCCTACTCTTTATCCATGGTCTTTTGCTCCTCTATCTTTTGAGCACGGACCATTAATCTATCTAAGTCTATCTCCTTAATCAGCATTGCGGTCCTATACTTCTTGACCTCACTATCAGATACCCCAGACATAAACTTATTCATCTTAGATCTGCTATCAGCTACCACATGAGAAGAATATTTGGATAGCTGAGTAAATTTAAGAGAATACTCATTCATTGTCATGCAGATCTACTTCAAGTTAATGAATTCTAATACCTTAGTTTACCATAACTCCAACGGGAAGAACCAATCTAGAAAGGCAGTAGCAAACTCCTACCTAAATGTGGAGTTGATGGGACGAGTCCCAACTAACTCCGACTACTGATCATATTGAACTACTGAAATGCTGAAATAATAACTTTGTCATTGAAATATGAGGATTCACTAGTATAACTATTGCTGATAACCTGATCTGCTAGGTACGGGTAGGAGCCCGTGCATCTGAACCTATGATATTGGACATCATAGCATAGAAGAAAGAGTATGAGTCAGTACTCTGAATGTACTGGTATGCTAAGTAAGGTAGGCTAATATACATGGGTTCATATGCATGAGATGATAACTAACTGAATGAACATCATAAAACAACTGAATGAGCGTACATGAGTAAGTGAAACTACTGTAAATGTTGGTTATGCAATACTGTGCATATACATATATATACTATATCTGAGATCATACTAAAATCGAATATTGAGTTCTGATAATAGAGTGACTAATATCTAAGTTTACTAGTAACTGTATTATTGATAACTGGGTGACTATTTCTGACAGTCCTGATTATGTAGAACTGAACTGAGTTCTATACTGAGTCTGAAACTGAAATTATAACTATGGAAGTGTTCATCTAAATGACATACCTTAATTATTAACTGAGTTGGGGTCCAACCTATGACCCTAGTTGGAAGGGTGTTAGCACTTTGCCAAGGGATACTAATAATGCTTGGGCAACCCTAATATGGCAAGAAGACTTATGAATGATATCTATAGTTGCGTTAACCCTAGTATGGCATAAGGACGTCTTACCCTATGTTAGCTAGGCATTTTTGTAATGCAAGGACTGCTACTAAGGTTCAAAACCTCTGCTGGCAGAAATGACCCCATCCCTAGGTTCTCTCAGTGCTGAATCCTACTCCCAACTAAATATACATTGAATGATCACTAGACTATACTAGGCTTGATTGAACTGTAATTGATTGTATTGACTAACTGAACTAGACTGAGTTCACTGAGTTCTATAACTAACTAAGTACTACTATTTGTGACATTACTGAGACTATTCTGTAGCTACTGTAATTCTAAGTAAATATCTAGATTGTAGGGTATTGAATACCCCCAAGACTCGATAGCATTAATAGTAAAACATGGAAAAATCTTGAAAGCAGTGCATTAATTACTTATTCATGATGCATTCATTTAGATATTTTATCAAACACTTGAGAGGCATAAACTTTTACATGAATAGGAATACATACTAACATGTCATGATTTCACTATTAATTCACATAGGCAATCTAACAAACACTTGGGGACCATGATTATTTCACATAAAAATAACCATATATAAATATCATGGCTACAACATTCAACGTGTAAATTCAAGGATTCATCATGAGAATCTCATAATTTATCACACATGCTAACTTAATTTTATAAAACTTGTAATTAATCATGTAATGAAGACCACATAACAATACACACATGAACACACATGAACACAATACAACCCAAACATGTAAATCATGAAACCAATAACTTGTAGTTTAAAAAGAAGTTCTTGAACTCCAAGAGTGGAAGGAAACGCAAGGATGAACACCTAACATACCTTGATTATTAATTCTCTAAAAGTTGTTGGTGATTTCTTGAGCCTATGACTTAAATTTAATGACCTAGGGTTTTGTTCTTGAGAGAATTTGAGAACAAAAAATGAATTTTGCCCTTCTTAGGGCTTAATCTCTTGTTTAAGCTGAATTGGGTGAGAAAAAATAACTTAATTACCCTTGGAAATTTGGACTTTTAAATAGCAAAAACTGCCTAGTGATGTGGCAGTCAACGCGATGCATCGATGGGGTCGATGCGATGATCGATGTGATGCATTGAGATTGCATCGGCTCACTAGAATTTTCATACTTGACACTGGTGACAATACTATTGATGTGATAGATGCTGTAGTGTATCGAGATCACGTCTATCCATTGTTTTAAACACCCAAACGCACCTCAAATGATGTCCAAACAATCTAAAACTCGTCCGAGAACACCTATTGACATCCCTGATTATGAATCAATTTAGAAATCAACATTTTAAAGTCGTACGGATTAAAAATAAAGCCATTGAATTATCGAGGCCAAAAATAAGACTAAGTGTCAATACTTCGTTGAAATTTACTAAGTCTAGGACCTCTTTTGGCTTGCTATATATGACTGAAACGAGTGGAATTTGCGTGGTCTTACAAGGACCAAATTTATTCTTCTTGTAAGATTAATTTATATCCACCTAGTGTTGATGTTTTAGCCTTAACTGATAGTACATTATCATGTGATTCTTTTCCATGTTAT
This sequence comes from Capsicum annuum, assembly GCF_002878395.1. Taxonomy (NCBI): domain Eukaryota; kingdom Viridiplantae; phylum Streptophyta; class Magnoliopsida; order Solanales; family Solanaceae; genus Capsicum; species Capsicum annuum. Next base: position 6,289 of record NW_025892180.1, on the reverse strand, counting down.
GATAATGAGCATGTTGAGAATGTGGATGCACTAGTTGATCCTATTGATGACTTAATTGATTCTTCTAGTAAGATCAATTTGTATCTACCTAGTGTTGATAGATGTACTTCGAATGATAGTTCATTATCAATTGATATTGGTGTAGCTCAACTCATGTGTAATGATGACCTACTAAATGAGGTGTTTTGTGATAAAATTAAGGAACCTCAATTTAGTGTTGGCATTAATATAGTTAGTCATGTAGATAGTCATTTGAAGTCATGCACCTAAAAAAGAATCCTTTACTTATGAGGCTTTTAAAATGGAATGTGTTTTGGAGAATAACACCTTGTTGGAGGTTGACATGACTAATGAAGGTGAAATGCATAACAGTGTGTCTTGGCATGGTAGAAGTTTAGCCCCTTTTAAAAGATACTACGTGATTGAGAATCCACTATTGACATGACCCAAACCCCAGGCCATGTCGTATAGGTGCCTCGAGCTCACATGAACCGGAGGTCGCCCCGAAAACCCATACCAAACATCTCATCATACCAGAGGAGTAGAAGGAACTCCAACTCATATAGTGGAATTAATATCATAATTCAAAACTAGATTCATAATAATAATACTACGCCCAAGTTCACAGTTGTTCACAATACCTCCATACACAACCGAAGTCAATAAATATATATCTCAGGACAAGCCCCCGACTATAGCCAAACTAAGTCTTAAAGAGACTAAGTCTAAAGATAGGGACTAAATGATGAAGGTATTCCGGATGTAAGGAAGGTCACCCCTTCAAGTCAATGCACGAACCTCTTGATAGTCTAATCTATATTTAGGAAAAGAAGAAGACGCTTCGGCGACTATGTCGCGTGGGGACATAGCATTCGAAGACAATTAGTGGTTGGAACGCTAATATGTAACTCAAGGATAAGTGATAAGATAACATCATCAATCAACAACTATCAATATATCATATATTATCACATTCATTCACTTATCCATAGATATACCATATACCAACTAAGATATCAAGGTTCATCAACATTCTCAAGCATTCATTCCTTAGATGTAAACTGGAGGACTACCATCCCTCACACTTATAGATTCATTACGCTTAATACACGAAGGACTTTAGCCACATTCATATTATCATTAGACCAGGGACTTGACCCTTGTACATCCATTCATTATGCTAAGGGACTTTATCCACACAAACCATTATTCAAATAACGGACCTTACCCAAACACATTGGCCATTCAAACAAGGGACTTTAACCATACACATAGGTGGAATTTACCATGAGCCATAGGTGGATTTTACCATAAGACATAAGTTGACTTTACCACAAGCATTAGGTGGACTTTACCACAAGCCTTAGGTGGACTTTACCATAAACCTCTTCATAAGGTGAGGTGCTTTGACCTCAAGAGCTCTTTTTAAGCAACAAACTTTACCTTGCATTTTCATTGCGCGAGGGAATTTAACTCCAAGCCATATCATGGGCAAGAGACTTTACCTCAAGCCATCACAACCATCATTTTTTGACAATTGAAACTTTACCCTCTTGTCTATGCATTAACACATATTCAATACAACATTTAGGGACTTTACCCAATTAGCCAATTCAACACTACGCAAGACCTCATGGTCATTATGGGAGCCTTCATTTCTCAATCACTTAAATAGGCCAATTCCTTCATTCAATTCATCACACTATTCATTTTATGGTCCTCAAGACCTTCACAATACATTCATATTTTACTAGCATTCTCATATCACACTTTAGTTTAGTAAACTATTCAAGTTCACATTAAGGGACTTCAACTCCCTATTGGTCATTTATCACAAAAAGATTATCATCAGACCTTACATGATTCACCATACTCATATGATAACTTTTATCAAATATTCATACTCATTAGGCCATTGTGCTAGTTCAGCACATCATCAATAATTGACTAGACAATTCACTTAGACATTTTCGAAACACCTTTCGTGCATACTTATATCAAGGTCATTTTCATGGTAGAAATCGTCAATACTAGGGTTAATAAAGAAACTCATATTGAAAAACATACAACAAGCACCCACATCGGCAATCTACCATCAAATATATGTATCAACGCAAGTATATACAAGAATCATCATCATTCATTGTTAGATGTCAAAACCCTTTTCATTTTATTCAAAACCACAATGCACAATTAATAATTGAAGTGTGAAATACCTTTGTTTAGAGTTATTTAATTAGAGGAGGAGATACATGCCTTAAACAACTTTAATCACCAACAATATTCACTCTTCTTTTTTGCCACAAGATGAACACCTTTAAACCCAAGCCTCCAATCTTATTTCCAAGAGCCTTTAGAGTGTTTAGGATGTTTAAGTCTTGTAAAATAAAGACTTAGGAGGATTGTATGACTTACATAGTGATAATTTTTAGGGTTCTAGGCATGGAAAATTACTAAAAGGTCCTTGATTAAAAGATGGAAAATATAAACGTGTAGGGGTACGACTCCCCTTCACGGTTCACTTGGCAATCGTAGCCTAGGGTACGAGTGGTACCCTAACTCATACCTAAGGCTTCCCCTTGTTCAACAACACTGTTGTAGGTAAGAAAAGAGACCTTTGAGTCATAACCAAGGGTACGAATAACCCTCCAATCGTGAGCTCAAGTAGTGACCAAAACAGTCCACTCTAGGTTTGAGACTTTACTCTATACGATTGACTAGTATACGACTAGTAAGTATGGTTATGATCAAGGAATGACCTGGTCCTTTGGTGGAAAGTATACTAACCTAACATACTTTCTAGGATACAAAAGGGGAGGTCATGGTGGGTATGAGTAGTGACCTAGGGTACAATTCAAATACCCCCGACTGTATCCACTCCAGAGACATCAGAGAGGTTGTTGTCTTCTTCAAGGGTTCAAGTCTAAGTGCTTGAACTCTCTTCCACTTTGATAGGTATGTATCGATACAAGTTAAAACCCAAATATTCACCTAATAAGTCTTTAAACAAGTTGGAAACAACATACAACAAACATATCATTATCATTGCCATTCAACCAAAAATTTTGCAAGGTAACATTCTCGGGTATTTCATTTCCCCCACTTAGGATCATTCATCTGCGAATGATGGGTAAGGTAATCATAAAAACAAGTTCATATATCAACATGCATCAAACAAACCATTACATGAGTTAAAACAAGCACACAACAATGATGCAACACAACACATATTATGATCATCATCAATCAACCATTTTATTTCATTTGTATTGAGACTCCAGCTTATTATTTATCCAACACCTGCTGATTTCATAACTTGGGGACTCCAACCCATCAACTTATCAAGAATATCGAGTAAATCAAGGAATTTAGATACTTTACTCCACCATTTATCAATAATATAAATCAATTCAAAGTATTAGAGACTTAAACCCATCTCAACAAGTCACACATCATTTCATAGTATGAGGAACTTTAATCCATGGTCTAACAAGACACTAATCAATTCACACGTTGGGAAATTTAATCCACTGCATAACAAAGACATAAGTCAATTTCAATCATTGGAGACTTTATCATTGTCTATCAAAGACGTAATAGAAAGCAAGCAGATTAACACGTACCTCCATCACAAGCTTCCAGAATGGGAAAAAAATGCGGGTACTTGGACTTCATGTCCTCTTTGGCCTCCCAAGTAGCTTTCACGGACTTTTGGTTCCTCCATTGAACCTTTACCGAATCCATCTCTTTTGTTCGCAACCGGCAAACTTGCCAACCGAAGATCCTCACCAGGATCTCCTCATAGGACAAAGAGTCTGAGATACTAACATCTTTTGAGAGAACAATCAAGGAAGGAACACCTACACACTTTTGCAACATAGTCACATGGAAAGCTGGGTGAATGAAGTTCATACTAGAAGGCAACTCCAACTCATAGGCAACATTGTCAACCTTCTTCATAATCAAGTAAGGGACAATATATCAGGGACTAAGCTTCCCTTTTTCACAAAACCACATCACTCCCTTCATAGGAGACACTTTCAATAATATCCAGTCACTCTCATTAAACTCTAAGTACCTACGCCTCTCATTCGCATAGGATTTTTGGCATCATTGAACATTTTTCAATCTATCATGAATAACCTTCACCTTATCTAAGGCTTGGTGAACTAAATTGGCCCCAAGAAACTTACCCTCTCCAACTTCATACCACCCAATAAGAGATTGACATCTCCTACCATAGAGTGCTTTGAAAGGCACATACTAATACTAGAGTGGTAACTTTATTATAGGCAAACTCTATCAATGGAAAATGGTCATACCAACTGCCACATTAATCTATTACATAAGCCTATAACATATCTTTCAAAGTTTTGATAGTTCTCTCTACTTGACCATCCATTTGTGAATGAAAATAGTACTAAGGCACACTCTAGTACCCAAACCCTTTTGGAATGACTTCCAAAAGTAAGATGAAAATAGAGGACCACAATTTGAGATAATAGACACCAGAGTACCGTAAAACTTCATGATCTCTGCAAGATACAACTTAGCATAGTTTCTGCCAAGAAGTTAGTCCTCACAGGAAAGAAATGGGCAGATTTGGTCATTCTATCAACAATGACCTAATTATAACCATATTGATTCCGAGACTTAGGAATACTAATAACAAAATCCATATTAATAGACTCCTACTTCCACTCAAGCAATGCAATCTCTTTGTATAGCCACCAAGCCTCAAGTTCTCAACCTTTACTTGTTGGCACACCATCCAATTAGCCACATGGATGGAAACCTCACACTTTATATTATTCCACCAATAGAACTCCTTAAGGTCATGATACATATTGGTGGAACCAAGATAACTAGAATAACAGGCTCTATGAGCCTCAACCATGACCATTTTCCTCAATCCATCAACGTCGGGAATGCATAGGCTAACCTGGTACCTCAAGTTACCATCACCACCAATTAAAAAGTTTATGACCTTCTGTTAACCCATATTACTCTTGGTTTTCATTAATTTGGGGTCCAAGACTTGCTTTTTCTTTATCTCAATAATAAGAGACGGTTGAGATATGGTATACATAAATACACCACCACCATTAGAGTCCGCAAGTAAAACTCCAAAATTATCCAATCGATGAATATCTTTTACCAATTATCGTTTGTCCTCGTTAATATAGGTCAAACTTCCCATAGACAATCTATAAAGAGCATCGGCAACTACATTCGCCTTATCAAGATAGTAATGAAGAGTTATATCATAGTCTTTCAATAGCTCAAGCCACCTTCTTAGCAGGAGATTCAACTCTTTTTGAGTAAATACATATTGGAGTCTCTTATGATCGGAAAAGATATTAGCATGAACAACATACAAATAATACCGCCAAATTACCAAAGCAAAGACCATGGCTAATAATTCTAGATCATGGGTGGGGTAGTTCTTTTTATAAACTTTCAATTTCCTCAAAGCATAAGCTACCACCCTACCATGTTGCATCAACACACAACCAAGATCAACTTGAGAAGCATCATAACAAACCACAAAACTTTCACTACCCTCTGTCAAGGTCAATACCAGATCCGAAGTCAATTTATCTTTCAACTTCTCAAAAATACCCTCACACATATTGGACCATAAGATCTTGACCTTCTTTAGTGTCAATTTGGTCAACTGAGATGATGTAGTGGAAAAACTCTCCACAAACCTTCTATATTAGCCTTCAAGACCCAAGAAACTCCAAATATCGATTAGAGTCACAGGTCTAGGCGACTTCTTAACCACCGCAATCTTTTGGGGATCCACCATGATCCCTTCACTAGAGATAACATGATAAAAAAAAGCTATGATTTTCAACTAAAAATCACACTTGGAGAACTTGGCATACAAATAATGATCCCTCAACATTTGCAACAAGGCATGGAGGTGATCTACATGATCCACCTCACTCTTAGAATAGACTAAGATATCATCAATAAAGACAATGACAATATGCTCAAGACCAAATGGAAAACCCTATTCATCAAATCCATGAATTCCACCGGGATATTGGTTAACCCAAAGGCCATGACAAGATACTTGTAGTGACCATACTGGGTTTTAAAGGCAGTCTTAGGGATATCTGATAACGCTCAATCTACAGCTCTCGTGGGAGTGTAAAGCGGTCGTTAGCAAATATAGAACCCAACCTGGGTTGGGTATCGATCCCACAGAGAATAGCTTGGCCAACAAGCAAGAGGAATTACTAGACTTTTAGTGCAAGTCTCGTAGGAAAGGGGGGATTGT
>NW_025892179.1:971-3842 GCF_002878395.1 Capsicum annuum | reverse complement strand
ATCTTCAAATGAGACTTATCTAGACAAGCTTGAAATCTGGCACATATTTCCACACTAAATACAATATCAAGTATGATTTTAACGGGTAATACATATTGTATTATGGTGATTCATATGGTAGATATAATTATTTATTTCAGTTATTGGGTGATTCATATGATATTAATGAGTGATATATATGGTATTATGGTGATTCATACGGTATACAATTATTTATTTCAATTATTGGGTGATTCATATATATGGTATTTTGGTGATTTATATGGTAAATACAATTATTTATTTCAATTATTGGGTCATTCATATATATGATATTATGGTGATTCATATGGTAGATACAATTATTTATTTTAATTATTCGGTGATTCATATGATATCAATGGGTGATATATATGGTATAATGGGTGATTCATATGTTATTAATGAAAGGTAATGGTGTAGTCAGTGTAGGAAACAAAAGTAATAATATTTTTTTAAAAAAAAAAGACTAAAAGCAGAATTGAAACATAATTAAAATTAAATCTAAAAAAGCAAACTAAAATTAAAGACGAAAAAAAGAGAAAAAAAAGATCAAAAAAATATAGCTTTCATAATTAAAGACGAAAAAAGAGAAACATAAATTAAACACCTAAATTAAATCTAAAAAAAAAAAGAGAAAAATTAGATATCTTTCCTTAAATAAAAGAATACAATGAATAAAAGAGAATCTATTATTTCCTTAAATAAATATCTTGTTAGTTTCAAATGTATCACCTTTTAATATGTATCGTCATATAACATATATATCACATTTCAAAAAACTAGGATAAAATGTAATTAACAAAATAGTCAGGATTTTATATAATATCACTTAAAGATTCAGAATTTATGTAAGTTTAATTAAAAATCCACTCATTATCTGGATCAGCCCAAAAACAATTCGACCCGACTCAAATTTATTTACAAAAAAGAACAAAAACATACACCTTAACTTAACATATTTACATAAATCCTCATCCTTATAAAGTAATTACAAAAATCTTAACTAATTATATATATATATATATATCTGTTGCATGTATTGGGGGCTAATTACATTATCTTAACAAATTCAAGATCGAAAAAAATGTATCGAGATGTATCTTTATAAAGAAAAAATAATTCTTCATTAGATATATTATATATCTCAATAGACCTAAAATAAAAAAATGGAGAACTAATTATTTATCTTTAAATATATGTATGTATATATATATATATATATATATATATATATATATATATATGTATGTATGTATCTATATCTATAATCTATATCTATATCTATAATCTATATACATAATCTATATCTATATCTATAATCTATATCTATATCTATAATTTATAATCTATAATCAATAATATATTAAAAGTGTGAAGACCCTTAGAAAAGTGATTTGAACTTTTTTCCCTTAATTAAAAGTCTCCACAATTGATAAAATGGTCATTTTACTATTTTTATAGAACTATTATTTAATTATATTTATAATATTCTAAATAAGGAATCCTAAAATATATGGTAAATTTTAAAAATTAAGAAGTACTAAAATATATGATACAACACAATATATGGTATGAATTATTAGAAAATTAAAAATTATTGAATACTAAAATATATGAAATAAAGGGATGAAAATCTTGAAAAAAGATACACGTTTTTAAGATCAAAGTACTCCTTAATGACTAAGGCTTCATTTGTTCTTTTTTAAGATTTAGACGTCTGAATCTGAATGCAGATCTGAATGATTAAGATGTTGTCTCTAGATCTAAAAACTGAATGATTAAGACTGTTCGTTTTTCAACATCTGAATGTATAAAAAAAATTATTTTTATACATAATAATATAAAAAATACAATTCAAATAAAAATTTAATTATATATTTTAAAAAATATTTAATTTAATACAACAAAATTATTATTATTTGATTGAGAAAAACATTTATGCTTGTTAGTGATAGTGGAGATGGCTTATAATGGTGGTTGCGGTGACGATGATTGATATTAGTGATTAATAATGTTGTTGGTATTAATTGTGATGGTTGATATTGTAATGACTATTATGATGGTGGTGATTGATGGCGGTGGTGGTTGTTGTGATGTGACGTTGCTTGATGTTAGTAGTTTAAGGTGTTGATTGCGTTGTCTAAAACATGAATGCATGATGATTGATGATGTGTTGGTGCTAGTTGGAGATGTTATTTGTTGTGATGGTGGAGATGGTTGTTAGTAGAGATAAATTGTAGCGATGGTACTAGTTGAAGTGGTGGTAAGGTGGCGTTACTAGTGACAATGGTGGTGGCGGCCAAAGAATGTGTAGAGATTGTAATGTATTAGTGGTAGTTAGTGGTGGTGCTAGTTGTGATAGATGAGTTGGTTGGTAGTAGGAATTGGCCGATAGTGGTTGTGGGTGTGGTGTTGTTGACGGTAGTGGTGGCAGTGAATATAATTAGAATAAAAGAGGTAGCAGGTGTGGTAGCAGTTGTCAATTGTGGTCGATAGCGGTATTTTTTGTCGATAGTGATTGTGCAGGTGGAGGTGGTTGGTGGTTGGTGGTGGTGGGTGGTGGTTGACAATGGTGACGGTGACAGAGGTGGTTAGTGGTGGTGACTGCTGAATATGAATAGAGTGGTGAATATTATCCAACACCAGAATATCTCTTCAGACCTGTTAAGATTTGGTTCTAGATCTGAATGATTAAGACCTATTCAGACCTATTAAGAGTTAAAACCTTAATAAAAAAACAAATGCACTTAATGGTCTGAAGTCTGAACCATTCAAATTCAGACCTCCATTAAGTGCAAACAAATGAGGCTAAGTAGATTATTCCTTTTTCCCCATGTAATTATCCTTTAA
>NW_025892179.1:0-871 GCF_002878395.1 Capsicum annuum | reverse complement strand
ATCTGAATGATTAAGACCTATTAAGAGTTAAAACCTTAATAAAAAAACAAATGCACTTAATGGTCTGAAGTCTGAACCATTCAAATTCAGACCTCCATTAAGTGCAAACAAATGAGGCTAAGTAGATTATTCCTTTTTCCCCATGTAATTATCCTTTAAATTTTGGATAAATATTTTTTAATAATTAATATTATTATTAACTTCTTAAGATTTGATTATTTATTCTAGGTAAGAAATCATAATATTTAATACTTCTAAATTAATTAAAATTTTACCTTATATAAAAAAAAAATTTGTACAATCCTATTTAACAGTATTTTGAATTAAAATTTACAAGAAACTTATTCTACTCCACTTTTTCCTCTTATTTTGATTTTAATTGTCCTGTTGCATTTATATTTATAATCTTTTGTTCTTGTATGTAACATAGTCAAATTAATTTTAATGTGGGAGCTAAATTTCTTTTCTTTTAACTTTTACTTGAATTGATTTTTTCTATCTGAGTTATTAGTATGAATAAGTTATTTTTTCCTTGTAATATTATTATCTTGTTCAATTAATATATGAATAAATCTATATAAGTCATTATTAATTAATTCTTTGATATTTTTGTACAGGAAAAGAAGGATTCACGAGGAGCATGCTATTGAGACTTCTTCGATTTGACTTAAAGAGTCTCAATTCCAACAGGAACATATTAAAAATATAATATATTTATATGAAAGAAAGATATGCTATCACGAACATGCGAAAGCTAGCTAATAAGATTCAGTTTTGAATACCTGAAGAAAGCTCCTAGGTCAAGCTAGAAGTGTCAAGTGACATGTATTAGTTGGTCAGAGCCTTGCTACCAAAATAACAAAGAAATTCA
>NW_025892178.1:0-1575 GCF_002878395.1 Capsicum annuum | reverse complement strand
GGGGCTGCGTATGGGTTTTGCCTTCTAAGAATTATGTAATTGAGTTTCAATATTTCAATTATACTGTTTTAATATTTGTACATAAATTTTCTATGCTAGTAGTGTATATAAATTTTCTTGTAAGTAATGTAAATATTTACATAGGACAAACACTAAATAACATTTGTCCTCGATATTGTAAACATGTGACTGTATTCAGTGGTGGAAGCAGAATTTTCATTGAGGGGGCTCAAATGTAGACATACGAACTAGTCGAAGAAGGTTCAATATTTACTGTATATAAGATAAAAAATATTTTTAAACCAAGCATAAATAATATAAGTTTCCATCGAAGAGAATTCGAATGAACCCCTAAATGAACGGTGGCTTCGCCCATGAGTGTATTGATGTATTCGTTTTTTGGTTATCTTAGCTTAATAGAGTCCTACGGTTCGCTAAAAGATACTTTCTTCATTTTAAAATGAGTGATGTTTTCAGTATGGACACATCCTTAAAGAAATCTATACGCTTCTAGGAAGTAAGCAGTATTTTTTGACTTACTATTGATCAAATGTCTTGAAAAAAATACTCTCTATTCTAAATAAGGGGTCGTTTGGTAGAGTGTATTGGAATATTAATGCATGCATTAGTTTAATGTATATTAGTTGTACCTTGTTTGGTATACCTTTTTACTCTATGTATAACTAATGCTTACTAATGCAAGCATTAGTTATACACTCTATTGTATATTGAGGTGTGTATTACTAATACCTCAAAATCCATGACATTAGTAACGCAATGGATCTAATGCATGCATTAACATGCTTAAAGACCCTACTACCCCTAAAAAAAAATTTCGTATCCTTTCCAACTTATATATTGAGGGTATTATGTAAAAAAAAAAAGTTTTAAAAAAAATTATGTAATTCATGTTTTTTTTTAATACATCGAATCAAACATTGCATAAGAAAAATACAAGCATAACTAATACAAGTATAACTAACACAAACATTATTAATACAAGTATTACTAATACACCATATTTTGCATTATTCTTGTACACTCTACCAAACGACCCCTAAGTGTCTTTTTAGCTCTTTTCACGTACTCCTTCCGTCCCAAATTACCCGTCCCAAATTTTCTAATTTAATTTCCCATTTTACTTATCTTTTTTCGTTAATAAAGAAGAGATAATTTTTTTTCCATGTTTTACCCTTTGCATTAATTACTTTTTCTTCAAATTAAAATGTAAACATTATTTAATAGGGATATTATGGTAAACTAGGCATGTTATTAATTATTTTTCTTAATCAATATGTCATCTCAATTAGGGACGGATAATTTGGGACGGAGGGAGCATATTAAGAAAAATAGTACTCCCTTCATTTTTTTTAATTGCCCCTTTTCTTTTTTAGAGTTAAACGATACAAACTTTTATCAAAATTTAAAATGTATTTCTTATTCAAATTGACAAAAAAAGAAAATTGCATTTATAGTAATTTTCATGTAAGTATTAAATATCTAACTTTTAATTTAAGAAAATTAAATGAATCTAATCTAATTTAGCTTTGAAATTTAGTCAAATTGACTAAAAAA
>NW_025892177.1:32202-49254 GCF_002878395.1 Capsicum annuum | reverse complement strand
CGGCTAAGGAATTCTGTTGACCGAGGGGAAGGTGTTAGGCACCCCTCCATCCCGTGGTTTGACCACGGTCACTTGGTGGAGCGTATCGGCTAACTTGAAACTAAGAATGTATAAACCACACAAAACACACAAAAAAACAATCAATCAAACAAACAAAACAAAACGAATCAAAAGTACAGTGTCTAGCCCAATTTATACAGTCCAAAATAGAAAAATACAAAAATAAATACTATCTAACCTACACTAATCCTAAAAGTACGCTCTGATGCTTTACCCAATGCCTCGGGCCTTGATCACGATCCGCCTACCCCAACATGATACGTCGGGGCATTCCCGGTGAATAAATACATCAATCTTCAGGGCATTCCCCGGCTGAATGAATACATTTCAATCCGAAAACATAGACCAATACATTTCAACAAAACACTTTCATCCTAAATTTTGCCTACCCGAACCTATGGTTGCCTACCCACTCGACCGATCATGATACTATCAAGTTCGATATCAATGAATCAAAACAACGATACTTACCTTATCAACTTTTAACTTCTGCCCCCAAATCAAAGTAAACCCTAAATCATATCGGATTTTTCACCTACAGTGATTGACATGACCTTAACAACGACTAACAATTAGATAATGACAATTAGAATTGCTTCAAACAAAATCACATAAATATCATCACGATCCAAAAACATTCACAAGAACAGAGACTAGAGGTATAGAATTGGACCTTCATCAATGATTTTATTCCAACCCACAATCAATCGAGAAGACGAATCTGCGTGCCGAAGAACCTCGAATCAACTTCGACGAACCCTGAATCAACCTTGATATGTGCTTTTCTTTGGTGTGATGATTTCCGACAAAACCTTACCAGAATCGACCCAAAATTGGTCAAACTCGACTGATTCGAATTGGGTTTGGGTCAGAATCCACAACTATCGTTTCATTAGAACTCTAGTGAGCTCCAACGTTGACCGAAACAAGCTGAATAAAAGAAAAATGAATTTTTTCCGGTGAAGGGATATTGTTGTCGATCCTTCTCTCTCTTCTGTTTTTCCCTCTTTCTCACTCGATTCCTCACTCTCTCTCTTGATCTGGGTGTGTTCTGTGTGTGCATCTTTTTATAGATAAGAAAATGGAGTTTCCTCCTGGAGAAACGATGGCTACCTAGGAGAAGAAAAACCTAATCGAATCCCCCTATATAATTATGTTCCCTGTATATTTCTCCCTTTTCCCAGTCAACCCTTCATTCGTCTCTCTCTCTCCCTCTAGCAGATTTCTCTCCCTCACAGCTCTCTGTGTGTGTGACGATGGAGCGGTGTACGTGAATTGTTGTTGTGAGGTGAGGAAGAGTGATGTATATTCACTGGAATGGAAAAAATGGGTAGTAGGTGAATTTGGTTGTTGTGTTTGATTGGAATTGTGTGTCCCCCCTTTTTCGTGCCCTCTGTATGTATATATTGTTGTGGGTATATCCAGTGAGGTGAGGGTGAGGTAGTGAGGTAGGGTAGGTGGGGTAGAGGTAGGGTAGGTGAGGTGTAAGGATTAAGTTTGTTAGGATAGGATCCAAACAAGATAAAATTTGTTGAGGGTTGTTATTTTTGTCATTTTATGGAGGGTATAATCATGTGGGTAAGGGTGTATGATAAAGTGAGATAAAAATGAATAAAATTGGACTTGGGAGGGACAAAATTAGGTGTCTACAACATGCCCCCTTTGAATGTAAACTTGAAGTGTTTTCAGACAAAGACGTAGACTACAAGACAGAATTTTGTCCTGACCGTTATTTAAAGGAAGAAACAAAAGAAAGAAGGACAACCGGGTCTTGACTTACGACATCCTACCTACCCAAGTTATGAGAGAATCAAGTCACGGGTATTTCAAAAGATTGGAAAGAGATGGACTATACCGAGTTGGAGAGTCGAGTGAGGTTCCATTGAGGTTTCGGTCCACGTCTCTGTCATTACATTAAAAATAAATTTTACAAGTTAAAGAATAAATGAAATTACAAAAATCCTATCTATACAGCTTCGTTTGGACTCTTGACTTGAGTTTCATCACCGTATTCTTCAGGCGGGCTCTTGACTTGCTATTTCTTTAAATTTTTGCTTGGTTTTCCATTTATTCGCCCTGTGCTTCGGGCATGCTCCTGAAATCACATAAACTGAAAAAAAAATTATCCCAAACAAAGAAATGCATTTTCTTTGAGTTAATTGGAATGATCGACTAAAAGGTACGTCTTATAGGAATCAAAGGGGACGACTCAACTAAAAGTTACGTCTTATAGGAATCAAAGGGAATGACTCGACTAATAGGTACGTCTTCTAGGAATCAAGGGGATAACTCGAATAAAAGGTACGTCTTATAGGAATCAAAGGGAATGACTCGACTAAAAGGTACGTCTTATAGGAATCAATAGGAATGACTCGACTAAAAGGTACGTCTTATAGGAATCAAAAGGGATGACTCGACTAAAAGGTACATCTTATAGGAATCAAAGGGGATGAGTCGAATAAAAGGTACGTCTTATAGGAATCAAAGGAATGACTCGACTAAAAGGCACTTCTTATAGGAATTAAAGGGGATGACTCGACTAAAAGGCACGTCTTATAGGAATCAAAGGGGATGACTCGACTAAAAGGTACGTCTTATAGGAATCAAAGGGGATGACTCGACTAAAAAGTACGTCTTATAGGAATCAAAGGGGATGACTCGACTAAAAGGTATATCTTATAGGAATCAAAGGGGATGACTCGACTAAAAGGTACGTCTTTTAGGAGTCAAGGTGAATGACTCGACTAAAAGGTACTTCTTCTAGGAATCAAAACTTAAGTTAGGAAGTGCATTACCTAAGAAGCAAAATTCAAATTACCCAATCAAGGAAGTGTGTTTCCTTATCAATGTTGTTTGAATTATCAAAACAAGGAAGTGCGTCTCCTAGAGATCTTGAATTATGAGTTTTACCATGGTTTTGATTACCAAACCTGTGCAGCAACCTTGCCTCTTGCATTTGTTGAGGTGAAAAATTATTGCCTTTGATGTTTAGGCTCTGAAATCCTTGATCTGAATGCAACATGTATTCCTATTACATACAAAGAAAACTTGTGAGTTTAAAAGCACGGTGGCTAGTTTGTGGCTTTGGATTTTGAGGCAATTGCTCCTGCCCCCATCACATTTAGCTTTGCTTCCAACCATTGGCATATGTCATTGACTTGCTGTATCATTGACTCAAACTCAGCTTATTAAGAGTGACTCTGAAACAAACACAGTATTTCTGCTTTGTTGTGTTTCTCAAATAAACCCTTTGAACCTTGGTATGTCCATGAGTTCCCCAACTTCTCTGTTGACATAACTTCCTGCATGCCCTTTTTTTTGGGCTCACAATCATGTCTCTTTCATTTGCTAGCTTTTGTCTTACTTTGTATAATTAAAAAAGCTGGTAGCCAGTTTTGAATCTTTTTTCACTTGTTTTGACATGGACTTGACTCAAAAACAAGAGAAAAATGACAATGACTTTTATTTAGACCACTGACTCAAGAAAACAAAATAAAATAAAGAGAATAAAGAAAAGACAATGAGTGTTCCCATTTGAAACAAAGAAATGACAAATTTTCTAAAGATGCCAGTCAACTCTAATGATTATGCCATGCATTTTGGATTAAGCTACCTGATCTTTCCATCCAAACTTACTACCAATTGTTTTTGAGTTAATGGCCTTGAAACTGAGTTGTTTTCTTAGGCCAATTGCATTCAGACCTCATTCGGCTAGTGACGCTTTAAAGGGTCTTTCCCTCAACTCACCATTGTCTTATGATATCTGTGAGGGTTTTTACTAATGAGACTCTCTTATTCTCATTTCTCCCAACTTACAATCATCTCACGGTGTCCGTGAGGGTTTTCACCAATAAGACTATCTCATTTTTATCTCTCTCAACTTACTATCGCCTTACGGTGCTCGTGAGGGTTTTCACCAATAAGACTCTCTCATTTTTTATTTCTCTCTTGATTCCTTGTGCCGAGGAAGACAGGTAGTTCCCAAATACATCATCATATCCCTTGCATGCTTTGCCTTAACATCCCTAAAGATTGATCTGAAGGTCTTTCTTTGATTGTAACTTGGCTTTTGGATATAGTTAGAAAGAAAGAATGGCATGGGGCCCAAATGACACTTGAAATGGGGTAGGACTTACATCTTTTGGAATCGACTCAAATAATAAAGATTAACTTATGCCCCAGTTTCTTTTGACTGAGTGATTCTAAATTGTTTATTTGGTTGGACCGAGCCCTTAGTAGGGCAGCCTACGTATCTCACCCCCGAGAGAGGAGAATCAGGTCATGCGTAGTTCTGGCATCTTATTTTTTTTCACTTGATTCTAAGTTTTTTTCCTTTTGTTGACTCTTTTCTATTTGGGACTTTTCTGACTTTATTTTTCTCGACGCTCTTCTTTTTCTTCTTTCGGACACATTTTTCTCTTCTTTTTTTTTTGAAACTTTTCTGGCTTTACTTTTTTCTCGACACCTTTTCTTTTGAGATTTGTTGACTCTATATGATTCCAAAAAGAGGATTATGAAAGAAAATAGGACTAAAGCTCAAATGGGTAAACAAAGGATGACACGATGTTTGGATAGTAGAATGAAAGGCCTTCATCATATCAATTCAGGAAAATGCTAGTACATAGCATGCAACGCGAAAGTGCACAATCAAGATCACTTATGAAATGTTTTACTACACTAACTTGCCCCGAGAATATGTGCCACCTCTTTTTCTACACTTGCCCAGCATACAACTCCACTTTGTTGTACATTCCTCATGCTGAAGGACTCATGATTTTGTGGAGCTAATTTTCTTTCTGTTCCTCTTGATAGGATCACGTAGACACTGTTTGACCTAATTAAGACATGTCTTTCAATTGATTACCAAGTTATCCTTGCGATTCTCAAAAAGTCTCAATTTTCAAAGAAGGCTTCAAGTTAATCACCAAATGCCCCAACACTCTATTTATTTTCTCAGATGCTCTCTTTTCCTAAATTTAACTCTCTGATTCAATGCTTCATGATTAAGTTGGATTTTAAGATCCGACTAAAAATTCTGCAGGCATGTCATATCACTAGAATCAACATAAAGTGACTGAATAAAGAAAATAAACAAAGAGCACATATTTGAAACACAAAAGGAAAGGGACACTTCATTTAGTTGAAATAAAAGATAAAAGGGTTTGAACATAAACGACAAAGGGACAAAACAAGATAGATCCCGAACTTCAAACTTGAAATAATTCAAAAAACAGAAGAGAAAACAAAACAAACTACCAGACCTCTTCCTAGTAGGGAGAGGGGTAACTTTGCAATTGCTCAGCCTGACATATTAGCCACTGGTTTGCATATCAACATGACTAGAGCTTCCACCACTGTCAGAAATATTTTCTTCAACAAATAAGCTCTGGATCCCCATGATTAACTCATTGCCTCCCACATATTATGCAGTACCGCGTGCTGGTGAAGAACTCTGTGGGATGGTCGAAGGGCCAATGTTTTGCACCACAATCAATTTATCTTGAATTATCTTTTCTATTTCTCTTTTCAAAGTGCGACAATCTTCAGTACTATGACCCTGAGCATCAGAATGATATGCACATCGCACATTAGGATCAAAGTTTCTTGAATGCAGGTCAGGAGTATACCCAAGGAGAGGAGTGATCATGCCCTGCTGTACCAATCTCTGGAATAAACTGGCATAGGATTCCCCAAAAAGAGTGAAATTATCTTTTTCCTTCCTCCTCTTTGCGAACTATAGCCTCGGATGAAATTTGGATTTAGAGGTCCCTTGGTAAATTTGTGGGGGTCGAGGATGATGTTGAGGGACAGGTGCATTCCATTGTGGATAAAAAGATGGATGAGCATACAATTGTGCATTGTTCATAGGATATCGAGGAAGTGGAATGGGATTTCTTGGATTTCAGAGAAAGAAACCTTGTTGCAAGTGGTTATGTGGATCTGATATGTAAGATCGGGATTGAGGCTGACAGTATTGGTGGGTTGGACCTCTCAAACTCTTCTTTGGCCCTGTCATGACAATAGGTGTGTTTTCCTTCTTCTTTCCTTTAGTTTCCCTTGGTTGATTGCAATGTCGTCCTGAATGTTTCACAGAATTCTTCTGTCCATCAGGCTCCCCAAATTTTGATGTCTCAAAGCTGGGAGGAAGGTTAATACTTGAAGACATACCCTAGTTTTTAAATGAAACATCTTCATAGACCATAAGTCCAGGGGAATTTTTCATATCATTTTCTACACTCTTCACTTTCCCAACCATTTTCTCTGGCTCTTTTGGCATTCTAGGCTTCTTAGTAAGAAATTTTGGCGGTTCACTTAACTTAACTGTAGGCTCAAGAGTATACCAATGATCATCAACAGTATTGAACGTGGAGTCACTAGTGAACTGGGAAAGCGCAATCGTTGGATTGATAGACAAAGTGGAAGCCTTATTAAAAGGTTGAGCAACAAAAGCACAAACGGTATGTGGTGCTGTGAATATGGTAGACTTATACTGAGGAGATAAAGAAAGAGTGGTGGAAGTGTTGGGGTGCATTTGACGTGGAATGGATTCTGAGGTATGCTGTGGTGCATCAACAACAGTAGGAAACTGACTTTGCGATTTTGGTGGAATACTCAAGGTATTTGCAAGGTTAAAAGTGGGGAACGGAGGTGGAGGAAACCCACTAGCCCAAGCTCGGAACATTCCAATCATTTGTTGTCTTAGTCTCAAATTCTCTTCCTTTAAACTCTCCATTTCCTGACTCTTTGTTTCATCTATGATGCCACTCTCTATATCCTTGTTGGACACAACTAACCCTTTCTTGGATTTGGTGTGATATGGAGGACCATCCAGAAAACCACAAACCAACCACCTTAAACTAACTGAACAAGAGGCAACAAATATGTTAGAGTTCAACATTTTTCAAAACCTCTTTTTTTTCTTGAAAAAATATCACCGAACCCTAGAAGGGCGCCTACGTATCTCACCCCTAAAAAGGGAGAATTATGTGTGCGTAGTTCATGAAGTTTTGCCAAAATGGCCAATTAAACTTTTTCCTTTCTTTTTTTTCTTTTCTTGAAACTTTAAAAAGAGAAGAAAATAACAAATTGTCAAAAGAATAGACTCTTTTTGCATTTTCACGTTTAAGATTCCTATACAAAATGAAACCTATGATTACAAAAGAAAAATCTTTATGGATTTTCAATTTTGAATTTCATATGAAAATGAAACTTGAACCTATTAAAGAAAAATCTTTTTGTAGTTTTCTTTTAAAGATGTATATGAAACACTTGATCTAAATAAAGAGTGACGAAAATCTTTTTGAATTTTTGAAATAAGATCAACCAAAAATGAAACCTACGACTATTGAGGAAAATCTTTTTTTTTTTGTATTTTTCTTTTCAAGATATGTATGAAACACCTACTCTAAATAAAGTGTGAAGAAAATCTTTTTGAAATTTTTAAATAAGATCCCCGAACCAATAATCGACTGCCTACGTATCTCACTCCCGAAAGAGGAGAATTAGGGGTGCGTAGTTCGTCCAGATTGGACAATTAATGATTAAATAACGGATTGCACCCTAACTTGAGACATGACCAAAAACATGCGATGAACAACATAACAAAATAATTTTTTTTTTTTTTGAGTTTTCAATTTGACACTTCACATAAAAAATGACACCAACATCTATGAAAGAAAATCTTTTTGGTATTGTCGTTATGTAAAATGTACAAAACTTCTACCACCTTTTTTCAATTTTTCTTTTATAAAAAAAATCCTAAAAAAAATCTTTTTGGAGTTTACGAATTGTGAACGCTTGCTAAATGAAACAAAAGGAAAATCTTTTTGATGTATTATTTTTTTTTTTATTATTTTTTTGAAGAATGAGTGCAAAAAGTAAAAAAAAAATCTTGCTTTTTTTTTTTTGAATTTTTGAATCGTGAAAAACAAAACCCACAAAGAACCTAAAAACTACGAAACTCTTTTTTGATTCACCTTTTCTCTTTTTTTTAAACACTTTCTTATCTACACACTTTACTTCTAACACATGTTTTCCCCAAATCGATCCGTCAAATGACCACGTTATCCTTAAAGATGCAACATTTAGCACGTAGGGATACTTTAAAGGTGAGTCTCCTACAAAGGATCGTGTGGGCCCCGCTAGGTCTCAATATGATGCACATAAGAATGACCTAAAGGCCGACCTATGTTGTGGTTTACTAACAAGGCTATTCGGGGGAGCATATGGTTGATAGTGGCTGCTTTGCTTTCCACCTACTCCATACATCCATTGGCTCCCCCTCTAAAATGAAGGTGACTCAACTAGAGTTCGTGCGCACGACGTGCGCTCCAAGACTTGTTGGGTAAAGAATGACTCGGGTTATGAACATGATGTCAGATATAAAAGCGGTAACACATAGGATAAATACTGTAAACAAAGAGCATAAAAACGCACAAAAGTGAAAATACAAGCAAAAATCACAAACAATGCTTATACACTCGTAACGCCAAACAAAGCCGATACGACTCCAAAAAAGCTTGGATTTTGAAATAATCCCCAGCAGAGTCGCCAGCGCTGTCACACCCCTTTTTCATACTCCAAAAGATTGGATTTTTAAGGGTCGAAAGGTTTTTTATTATTAAAGTGACAAAATGAAGATTTGTTCTGAAAAAGGATTATTTTTACATTTAAAAATTCAGAGTCACCACTTGGCATAATCTAGTGTGCCAAGTCACCATTGGAAAATCCTTTTCAAAATGATTTTGACTCTAAAACAAATCCGCGAACAGAAATTCCGGCTAAGGAATTCTGTTGACCGAGGGGAAGGTGTTAGGCACCCCTCGATCCCGTGGTTTGACCACGGTCGCTTGGTGGAGCGTATCGGCTAACTTGACACTAAGAATTTATAAACCTCACAAAACACACAAAAAAATAATCAATCAAACAAACAAAACAAAACGAATCAAAAGTACAGTGTCCAGTCCAATTTATACAGTCTCAAAATAGAAAAATACCAAAATAAATGCTATCTAACCTACACTAATCTTAACTAAGCTCTAGTGCTTTACCCGATGCCTCAGGCCTTCATCACGATCCGCCTACGCCAACATGATACGTCGGGACATTCCCCGGTAAATAAATACATCAATCTTCAGGGCATTCCCCGGCTGAATGAATACATTTCAATCCGAAAACATAGACCAACACATTTCAACAAAACACTTTCTTCCTAAATTTTGCCTACCCGAACCTACGGTTGCCTGCCCACTCGACCGATCATGATACTATCAAGTTCGATATCAATGAATCAAAACAACGATACTTACCTTATCAACTTTTAACTTCCACCCCAAATCAAACTAAGCCCAAATCAAATCGGATTTTTCACCTACAGTGATTGACATGACCTTAACAGTGATTAACAATTAGAATTGCTTCAAACAAAATCACATAAATATCATCACCATCCAAAAACATTCACAAGAACAGAGATTAGAGGTATAGAATTGGACCTTTATCAATGATTTTATTCCAACCCACAATCAATCGAGAAGACGAATCCGCATGCCGAAGAACCCCGAATCAACCTCGACGAACCCTGAATCAACCTCGATATGTCCTTTTCTTTGGTGTGATGATTTCCGACAAAACCTTACCAGAATCGACCCAAAATTGGTCAAACTCGACTGATTTGAATTGGGTTTGGGTCAGAATCCACAACTATCGTTTCGTTAGAACTCCAGTGAGCTCCAACGTTGACCGAAACAAGCTGAAATAGATGAAAAATGAAGTTTTTCCGGCGAAGGGATATTGTTGTCGATCCTTCTCTCTTCTATTTTTCCCTCTTTCTCACTCGATTCCTCACTCTCTCTCTCAATCTGGGTGTTTTTGGTGTGTGTGTCTATATATAGATAAAAAAAATGGAGTTTCCTCCTGGAGAAACGATGGCTATCTAGGAGAAGAAAAACCCAATCGAATCCCCCTGTATAATTATGTTCCCTGTATACTTCTCCCTTTTCCCAGTCAACCCTTCATTCGTCTCTCTCTCCCTCTCGCAGATTTCTCTCCCTCGCAGCTCTCTCTGTGTGTGACGATGGAGTGGTGTGCGTGAATTGTTGTTGTGAGGTGAGGAAGAGTGATGTATATTCACTGGAATGGAAAAAATGGGTAGCAGGTGAATTTGGTTGTTGTGTTTGATTGGAATTGTGTGTCCCCCCTTTTTCGTGCCCTCTGTATGTATATATTATTGTGGGTATATCTAGTGAGATGAGGGTGGGGTAGTGAGGTAGGTTAGGTGAGGTAGAGGTAGGGTAGGTGAGGTGTAAGGATTAAATTTGTTAGGATAGGATCCAAACAAGATAAAATTTGTTAAGGGTTGTTATTTTTGTCATTTTATGGAGGGTATAATCACGTGGGTAAGGGTGTATGATAAAGGGAGGTAAAAATGAATAAAATTGGACTTGGGAGGGACAAAATTAGGTGTCTACACACCATACAATTTGTTGACTGAAACATTGAAATACTTCAAGTTTTGAAGTTTCTCGAAAGACTTAGGAATGATTCCCGATATATTATTGTGAGAAAGGTCTAGGAATTCCAAACCTACCATGTTGCTCATTGAGTCAGGTATAGCTCCTTGAAACTTGTTGTGTCTCAAAGAAAGGTTTGCCAGATTTTGCAAGCCTCCAATTTCTCTAGGAATTTCATTTGAGAATTGATTCACTGATAGATCTATTAGTGTCGCAACCTTTAGATTTCCAATTTCTGGAGGTAAAGAACCTACCATGTTGTTTGACGATAAGTCAAGAACCACTAGATCCTCAAGGTTCCCTAAGCTTGGTGGTATACTGGAACTCAATTTGTTGGAACTGAGATGCATCTCCCTAAGGGAAGTAGTATTCCCTAAACAATTAGGAAGAGATCCTGAAAGTTGATTTTGACCCAAGTAAATATCACCCAATTGCTGCAACTTACATATGATCTCCAATAAATCCTGTTGGTTTGTTGTTACTAAAGGTGAAGCGCTGAAGGTTTCTCAAGTTGACAATTGTTGTGGGAATCGATCCAGCCAAGCTGTTTCCTAAAAGTCCAAGGTCCAATAAGCTGCGTAAGTTCCCAACTTCATTTGGAATTCGCCCTTTGATTTTGCAATGGTTGGCGTAAAATTTTCTAAGAGAGGTGGAAAGGTTCCCCGTGGAGGCTGGAAGCATGCCATTTAGAGGGTTGAAAGATAGATAAAGAATTGTTAAATTTCTTCTATTGGTTAAGGAAGTCAGGAAGCTTAATGATGAGTCGCTGGTTAAATTGTTTACCGCTAAATTTAGATACCTTAGATGAGTCAAATATCCAAGTGAGTTGGGAATCAAGCCAGTGAGTTTGTTGTTTGAAAGCTCTAGACGAGTAAGTTTGGAACAATTGGAGATAGAATGAGGAATAGTCCCAACAATAAAGTTCTTCAATATTGGGTAAGATAGAACCTATGTTTGGTGGGAGGCCTCCTGATAGATTGTTTTTTGTAAGAGAAATCAGTCTCAGCCCGGATATGTTGAAGATCTCCATTGGAAGTGAACCACTTAAACAATTTCTCGGAAGACTAAGTTCCTCCAACTCAATGAGATTGCTTATCTCTTTGGGTATTTCAATCTATTTTTTGCTAAGATATAAGAATTATGGTAAGAATCCACTAAGATTTTAACTTTTATGTTGTTGGTGATTCGAAAGTATTAAAAGAAAAAAGAAAAATAAATACGTATGGAAGATAAATATATTTGAATAGGGCCATTAATCTGGCTTCTCTCCATGCCTAATATCACCAAACTTAGATACCTCAATTAATTCAATAACTGAAATTGCCCCTACAGTTACTGTGTAATAAAATAAAATTCTGAAGCAATTACATACGAGCATTCATAAGATAAAAATATACCTTTGCAAAGGTTAAATCTGAGATACAATATCTGCAAGTTACTCAATCTTCCAATTTCACTATGTATTGGTCCATCAAACTCATTATCCGATAAAGACAAAATTTAAAGTTGAGAACAACTTGATAAGTTTGTAGGCATATGACCTCGAAGCTTGTTTGTGGATAAATAAAGACCTTTGATTATTGAGAGATCATTGCATAAACCATAGGGAAGATATCCTGATAAGCTATTCTCTGCGAATGCAATGACTTTAATTCTTGAAATATTGAAAATTTTGAAAGGTATAGAACCCATAAGTTGATTAACTTGTATGGATAGAACTTTCATGTTGTGAAGATTGCCAATACCTTCTGGGATGTTTCCTTGAAGTGAATTATAAGACATCTCCAAAGTCTCCAACCTTGAGGCATTCGAGAGTGACATAGGAATAAATCCTACGAGCTTGTTACCCTTCACGTTTAATACTCTAAGGTTTATAAGACTTCCAATCACTTTTGGGATTTGACCCTCTGTGGAATTGAATTTCAGATTCAAAGTCTCAAGTTTGGAAATATTAGAAAATGAAGAAGGAATGGAACCAGTGAAACTATTATTTCCAAGATTTAGTACTTGAAGTTGGTGTAAAAGCCCAAACCAAGAGGGAACCTCCCCTCTGAACTTATTGAAACTTAAATTAAGAAACTAAAGCTGATGCAAGTGTGTCATTTCTTGAGGTAAATTTCCATGGAAATTGTTGCTTTCCAAGTCAAGAGAAACAAGAAATGTGAGGTTTCCAAATTCACGTGGAATTCTGCCAGTAAGAGCCATGTTGGAAAGGTTTAAGGACTTCACTCTTTGGTAACGAGAACCACAAGTGACTCCTACCCAATGGCAAACAGAAGTAGCAGGAGACCAACTTTCATCGAAGAAGTGAAAGGGGTTGGAAATGATTTGAGATTTTAAAGAGAGAAGAGCTAATTGATCAGTCGTAGTGTTGGTTTGGGTCATGTCTCAACTAACCATAACATAGTGAAGCCACAAGAGTGTTAAGAGAAAAGAGGTGAAAGCTTTCTCCATTATTGCATAAATTGGTAGGAATATGGATATGGCTAGCAATGATGTGGGTTTGAAACTTTAAATAGTAAAGAGATCGCTTGCTCTTTCTGTTCATTCAAACATCTTTTAAAAGAAAAAGGAAAAGTTTTCCTTCCTTTATGTCATCCCAAGAATAATAATACAACTAAAGAAGGAAATATAACCAAAGGTGATAGGCCGTCACCTAGGACGTCACTTTTGGGCTGGTTTTTACCACTCATGCCTTAGGTTGACGACTAGGGCTGATCGGCCGTCACCTAGCTGATAGGTCATTAGCTTCGTCATCACATTTTGGCAGTCAGATACTTCAAAGTAAAATGAGAATAACTTTCTATTCCGATATTGGATTAAGTGAAACTAGTTGCATTAGAAAGAAGACTCGAAGACCTTTCATTTGATATATTTTAGGCCCTCTAATTCATTAAATACAAGAAGTTATGATCGATGGAAATTTACCCAAGTTTAGACGTTCACCAAAACTTAATCGATAGAAGAGTTTCCAACTCGTCTTGTGTTCGGGGATTTTTGTGACCTCAATTCATATTCAAAGGTATTAACACACTATATAATTGATCACACACATATATTAAAAAAGAATCATTGGGTTTGGATCTATACGCATAGAAAGAAGGTTCAAACTTTAGTCCGAAAGTGCGGGGTGTTACAAGAAAAGAGGTGAAAGCAACAAGTTTCTCCATAATTGCATAAATTGGTAGGAATATGGATATGGCTAGTAATGATGTGGGTTTGAAACTTTAAATAGTAAAGAGATCTATTGCTCTTTCTTTAGCATTCAAACATCTTTTAAAAGCAAAAGGAAAAGTTTTCCTTTCTTTATGTCATCTCAAGAATAATAATATACGTAACTTGTATTGACTCGCATAGGAGTCTTCCACTAACTTTTATAACAAAAGGTAAGATGTTCAATAACACAGAAAGAATTAATTCTGTACATATTTAACAAACAAAATTTAAATATTTGAAAAAGACTATGAATGATACCTTTTTGCAAACTTAAAAGAACCAAAACTATTTAATACATGCTTAAGAGACCATTTTGAATCTACCATTAAACATAAGATACCATTCGTGTCATTTTATCCTAACTTTTGTAAACAAATGTAAGGATGCAATAACACAGCAAGAATGAACTGAATTAATATTATAATAATTTATAAGAAAGATGTTCATGTTTAAAATGTCACTTCCTTGCATAAAGTTATCAATAATTTCAATATTACAATGAATTTATAAGAAAGATGTTCACGTTTAAAACGTTTCTTTCTTTTATGAAGTGCCAATAATTTGCCTCACAGACCTTTATAGGGAACAGGAAATAAAGTTGTGGGCTCCAAAAAAAATTAAAAAAAAGGAACTTACTTTGAATAGATTTTCTTTGTTGGAGAATTATTTTTCTTTACACCAGTGGACAACTTAATATTAAGATGCTGACTACTACATCATAACAAATAGGGACTTAGTTTTGGCAAACCAAAATGTAACTAATGTCAGCTATGGATTCTCCAGGATTTGTAACTTTTGATACAAAAACCTTTTTTGTTGCCACAAAATACTTATAGCAGACTGAATGTCTATTTTGCTCGGACTCTTCAAAAATCTTGATGGGTGCATGTCTCACCCTCAAAAAGTAGTGTATTTTTGAAGGATCCGACATAGGTGCGGTAGCATTTTCGGAGAGTCCAAGTAACATACCTCAATGTTACAAGAAGTTGCATTTTGCTTCATCAACCAAAAATAGAAGTAGATGAGCAAAAAAATGCATTCTCTTTCTTTTATCTTCTTCTATGCCATGCGGGCGGAGCTAGAATTCTTCTTACAAGTTCAGTAGAATCTAGTAGCTTTGACCCCAAAACCTTGTATTTGTATAAAGAAGTCCACTTAATATGTAAACACAATTTATTTTACCCAGTAAAGTGGTCTTTTCTAGATAAACAAAGACACTCAAAATTCTAGGTCATTGATTGTTCGCATATCAAAACGAATTAGAAGGAGACCAGGACTAGGATAGTATAATGGTTGCCGCTTTTTCTCTCCACTTTGCATCTTTTGTAGATTTGATTTTTCATCATTAAATAGGACTCTGTTCTCGAAACAAATCCATTAAGTGTTCTTTTTAGGGCGATTAGGAACTTAATTTTTGTCAAGTGTACGTCGGTTCCTTCAAAAAATTATGCATCTTTGCAAGTGTGCGGTTACATTTTTTAAAAGTCTGAGTAACATAGGTAGGAATTCGAACCAGGTAATAGGAGGACTGATTAGTTCAACTAACTTTGCTTAGCAAAAAGTATGTGTTAGAGAAATGAAGCTTTGATGATGGACATATGAATGAAACTTGTTATTCATGCTGGTTCAAACATGTGAAGAAAATAGAAGATACAGGCAAGGCTGATGAAACTGTTTGAAGTCAAAAACGGATAAGCAAGCACAATTCAGATATGCTCTCAACATTAATCACGTGCTGAAAGAAGTTGAGGATAAGATAAATACAACACTTGAAGTTTAGCTGATAAAGGAGTCCTACCTAGACAAGGGGATTGAATACAAGAAGGAGTCTAACTAACTGAAAGAGTCCTACTGAAGAAAGAAGACAAAGACATCTGAAGGACTTGATCAGAGTTTGCTTAAATAGAGAGAGTGACTTTCACAGTCACTCATGCACTGAAAAGAATAGCACCAATTGGCAAATTAGTTAAACAGCTTGAAGAAGTCATAAGTAGAACCTGTTCCTTTTACTTAGAGTTAAAGAGTGATAAACTTCATTTAATAGATTCTCGAGTTGTATTGTACTTTAATTCTAGGCTCAGTGAAGTATAAATTGAGTTACGATTAGTGTCTTCAAGTTGGGGAACTTGAATACTTGGGAATACTTATCTTAGGAAGATTTGTTTTATTGTAAAAATAGGAGTTAGAGTTTAGTTCATAGTTTACAAGATTCTTGTAATTTGTAGATTGTTGAGGCTCAAGAGTTTTTGTAGAATTGAGGTAAAATCCTGTTGAAGTACAGGTCGTAGTTTTTTACACTCTTTAAACCGGGTGTTTTCCACGCAAAAATACTGTGTCTTTTACTTACGCAGCTTGAGTGAAACACGTTAGACTACTTGTTCCTTTGATAGGCAAATACTAGAGTAAAATAAGTAAATCATTAGGGTACGCATTCTAACAATATGCTATACTACTAAAAAAGACTCCTTCTCAACGTGATCAGCAACCTGTTTTCCTCTGCCAACGCTCTGTTCAAAAATTTTATCACCTAAAACGCCTATGTTTCCAGGTAGCTGCTGCCCTGATTTGATATTTGAAGCACCGATCAAATTAGCGGCATTATTTTGGACCTCAACATGATTGTGACCCCTAGTAGACATAACCAATGCATCAGATCCTGGAAGATCTTCCTTGTTTGTATCCTTTTCTCCTGAGTATCACCTTGATACTGCTCGAAATATATAGGATTCTTTGCAACTTGCTTGTTTATGAGAAATCGAAAATACAATATGCCAATCCACCTTAATCATATCTAAAACTGAAAATAGCTGTGCCTGATCAAACATGATCCATATGCAGGTAAGTCAATTTGACAAGTTGAAATGTCGTTTACCAGCAACCATCTGTCTTTTCCTTTCAAATAAAATTCGGCCTTACTACTCTTTGAAAATTTCCACTTCGGCATGCTTAGCTTTAGAGTTCTGATGGTGTCCATTGTGTTAGTGCTGATATGAACGTATCCTAACTTCCATAAGATGTGAATTCCAATATTCCAACTTTACAACTTCGAAAACTTGATGAAGGAAGCACATTGTTTGGATAGTATTGGACCACTTATATAGGGTACCCAGGATTTAGTTAAAAGGAAATAGTGAGATTTATTGCAGATCATGCACAAATCAAGTGCTAAAAAAACAAGCAATCTATACATGAATCCAACAGTTTAGCAAAAATTTGTAACAAACAAGTGATTTGGACAAAAGATTCCAACAACATGCTCAACATG
>NW_025892177.1:22685-29202 GCF_002878395.1 Capsicum annuum | reverse complement strand
GAGGGGTGCCTAACACCTTCCCCTCGGTCAACAGAATTCCTTAGCCGGAATCTCTGTTCGCGGATTTGTTTTAGAGTCAAAATCATTTTGAAAAGGATTTTCCAATGGTGACTTGGCACACTAGATTATGCCAAGTGGTGACTCTGAATTTTTAAATGTAAAAATAATCCTTTTTCAGAACAAATCTTCATTTTGTCACTTTAATAATAAAAAACCTTTCGACCCTTAAAAATCCAATCTTTTGGAGTATGAAAAAGGGGTGTGACAGCGCTGGCGACTCTGCTGGGGATTATTTCAAAATCCAAGCTTTTTTGGAGTCGTATCGGCTTTGTTTGGCGTTACGAGTGTATAAGCATTGTTTGTGATTTTTGCTTGTATTTTCACTTTTGTGCGTTTTTATGCTCTTTGTTTACAGTATTTATCCTATGTGTTACCGCTTTTATATCTGACATCATGTTCATAACCCGAGTCATTCTTTACCCAACAAGTCTTGGAGCGCACGTCGTGCGCACGAACTCTAGTTGAGTCACCTTCATTTTAGAGGGGGAGCCATTGGATGTATGGAGTAGGTGGAAAGCAAAGCAGCCACTATCAACCATATGCTCCCCCGAATAGCCTTGTTAGTAAACCACAACATAGGTCGGCCTTTAGGTCATTCTTATGTGCATCATATTGAGACCTAGCGGGGCCCACACGATCCTTTGTAGGAGACTCACCTTTAAAGTATCCCTACGTGCTAAATGTTGCATCTTTAAGGATAACGTGGTCATTTGACGGATCGATTTGGGGAAAACATGTGTTAGAAGTAAAGTGTGTAGATAAGAAAGTGTTTAAAAAAAAGAGAAAAGGTGAATCAAAAAAGAGTTTCGTAGTTTTTAGGTTCTTTGTGGGTTTTGTTTTTCACGATTCAAAAATTCAAAAAAAAAAAAGCAAGATTTTTTTTTTACTTTTTGCACTCATTCTTCAAAAAAATAATAAAAAAAAAAATAATACATCAAAAAGATTTTCCTTTTGTTTCATTTAGCAAGCGTTCACAATTCGTAAACTCCAAAAAGATTTTTTTTAGGATTTTTTTTATAAAAGAAAAATTGAAAAAAGGTGGTAGAAGTTTTGTACATTTTACATAACGACAATACCAAAAAGATTTTCTTTCATAGATGTTGGTGTCATTTTTTATGTGAAGTGTCAAATTGAAAACTCAAAAAAAAAAAAAATTATTTTGTTATGTTGTTCATCGCATGTTTTTGGTCATGTCTCAAGTTAGGGTGCAATCCGTTATTTAATCATTAATTGTCCAATCTGGACGAACTACGCACCCCTAATTCTCCTCTTTCGGGAGTGAGATACGTAGGCAGTCGATTATTGGTTCGGGGATCTTATTTAAAAATTTCAAAAAGATTTTCTTCACACTTTATTTAGAGTAGGTGTTTCATACATATCTTGAAAAGAAAAATACAAAAAAAAAAAGATTTTCCTCAATAGTCGTAGGTTTCATTT
Source organism: Capsicum annuum (assembly GCF_002878395.1). Taxonomy (NCBI): domain Eukaryota; kingdom Viridiplantae; phylum Streptophyta; class Magnoliopsida; order Solanales; family Solanaceae; genus Capsicum; species Capsicum annuum. The sequence continues at coordinate 27,705 of NW_025892177.1, read as the reverse complement.
TTGGTTGATCTTATTTCAAAAATTCAAAAAGATTTTCGTCACTCTTTATTTAGATCAAGTGTTTCATATACATCTTTAAAAGAAAACTACAAAAAGATTTTTCTTTAATAGGTTCAAGTTTCATTTTCATATGAAATTCAAAATTGAAAATCCATAAAGATTTTTCTTTTGTAATCATAGGTTTCATTTTGTATAGGAATCTTAAACGTGAAAATGCAAAAAGAGTCTATTCTTTTGACAATTTGTTATTTTCTTCTCTTTTTAAAGTTTCAAGAAAAGAAAAAAAAGAAAGGAAAAAGTTTAATTGGCCATTTTGGCAAAACTTCATGAACTACGCACACATAATTCTCCCTTTTTAGGGGTGAGATACGTAGGCGCCCTTCTAGGGTTCGGTGATATTTTTTCAAGAAAAAAAAGAGGTTTTGAAAAATGTTGAACTCTAACATATTTGTTGCCTCTTGTTCAGTTAGTTTAAGGTGGTTGGTTTGTGGTTTTCTGGATGGTCCTCCATATCACACCAAATCCAAGAAAGGGTTAGTTGTGTCCAACAAGGATATAGAGAGTGGCATCATAGATGAAACAAAGAGTCAGGAAATGGAGAGTTTAAAGGAAGAGAATTTGAGACTAAGACAACAAATGATTGGAATGTTCCGAGCTTGGGCTAGTGGGTTTCCTCCACCTCCGTTCCCCACTTTTAACCTTGCAAATACCTTGAGTATTCCACCAAAATCGCAAAGTCAGTTTCCTACTGTTGTTGATGCACCACAGCATACCTCAGAATCCATTCCACGTCAAATGCACCCCAACACTTCCACCACTCTTTCTTTATCTCCTCAGTATAAGTCTACCATATTCACAGCACCACATACCGTTTGTGCTTTTGTTGCTCAACCTTTTAATAAGGCTTCCACTTTGTCTATCAATCCAACGATTGCGCTTTCCCAGTTCACTAGTGACTCCACGTTCAATACTGTTGATGATCATTGGTATACTCTTGAGCCTACAGTTAAGTTAAGTGAACCGCCAAAATTTCTTACTAAGAAGCCTAGAATGCCAAAAGAGCCAGAGAAAATGGTTGGGAAAGTGAAGAGTGTAGAAAATGATATGAAAAATTCCCCTGGACTTATGGTCTATGAAGATGTTTCATTTAAAAACTAGGGTATGTCTTCAAGTATTAACCTTCCTCCCAGCTTTGAGACATCAAAATTTGGGGAGCCTGATGGACAGAAGAATTCTGTGAAACATTCAGGACGACATTGCAATCAACCAAGGGAAACTAAAGGAAAGAAGAAGGAAAACACACCTATTGTCATGACAGGGCCAAAGAAGAGTTTGAGAGGTCCAACCCACCAATACTGTCAGCCTCAATCCCGATCTTACATATCAGATCCACATAACCACTTGCAACAAGGTTTCTTTCTCTGAAATCCAAGAAATCCCATTCCACTTCCTCGATATCCTATGAACAATGCACAATTGTATGCTCATCCATCTTTTTATCCACAATGGAATGCACCTGTCCCTCAACATCATCCTCGACCCCCACAAATTTACCAAGGGACCTCTAAATCCAAATTTCATCCGAGGCTATAGTTCGCAAAGAGGAGGAAGGAAAAAGATAATTTCACTCTTTTTGGGGAATCCTATGCCAGTTTATTCCAGAGATTGGTACAGCAGGGCATGATCACTCCTCTCCTTGGGTATACTCCTGACCTGCATTCAAGAAACTTTGATCCTAATGTGCGATGTGCATATCATTCTGATGCTCAGGGTCATAGTACTGAAGATTGTCGCACTTTGAAAAGAGAAATAGAAAAGATAATTCAAGATAAATTGATTGTGGTGCAAAACATTGGCCCTTCGACTATCCCACAGAGTTCTTCACCAGCACGCGGTACTGCATAATATGTGGGAGGCAATGAGTTAATCATGGGGATCCAGAGCTTATTTGTTGAAGAAAATATTTCTGACAGTGGTGGAAGCTCTAGTCATGTTGATATGCAAACCAGTGGCTAATATGTCAGGCTGAGCAATTGCAAAGTTACCCCTCTCCCTACTAGGAAGAGGTCTGGTAGTTTGTTTTGTTTTCTCTTCTGTTTTTTGAATTATTTCAAGTTTGAAGTTCGGGATCTATCTTGTTTTGTCCCTTTGTCGTTTATGTTCAAACCCTTTTATCTTTTATTTCAACTAAATGAAGTGTCCCTTTCCTTTTGTGTTTCAAATATGTGCTCTTTGTTTATTTTCTTTATTCAGTCACTTTATGTTGATTCTAGTGATATGACATGCCTGCAGAATTTTTAGTCGGATCTTAAAATCCAACTTAATCATGAAGCATTGAATCAGAGAGTTAAATTTAGGAAAAGAGAGCATCTGAGAAAATAAATAGAGTGTTGGGGCATTTGGTGATTAACTTGAAGCCTTCTTTGAAAATTGAGACTTTTTGAGAATCGCAAGGATAACTTGGTAATCAATTGAAAGACATGTCTTAATTAGGTCAAACAGTGTCTACGTGATCCTATCAAGAGGAACAGAAAGAAAATTAGCTCCACAAAATCATGAGTCCTTCAGCATGAGGAATGTACAACAAAGTGGAGTTGTATGCTGGGCAAGTGTAGAAAAAGAGGTGGCACATATTCTCGGGGCAAGTTAGTGTAGTAAAACATTTCATAAGTGATCTTGATTGTGCACTTTCGCGTTGCATGCTATGTACTAGCATTTTCCTGAATTGATATGATGAAGGCCTTTCATTCTACTATCCAAACATCGTGTCATCCTTTGTTTACCCATTTGAGCTTTAGTCCTATTTTCTTTCATAATCCTCTTTTTGGAATCATATAGAGTCAACAAATCTCAAAAGAAAAGGTGTCGAGAAAAAAGTAAAGCCAGAAAAGTTTCAAAAAAAAAAGAAGAGAAAAATGTGTCCGAAAGAAGAAAAAGAAGAGCGTCGAGAAAAATAAAGTCAGAAAAGTCCCAAATAGAAAAGAGTCAACAAAAGGAAAAAAACTTAGAATCAAGTGAAAAAAAATAAGATGCCAGAACTACGCATGACCTGATTCTCCTCTCTCGGGGGTGAGATACGTAGGCTGCCCTACTAAGGGCTCGGTCCAACCAAATAAACAATTTAGAATCACTCAGTCAAAAGAAACTGGGGCATAAGTTAATCTTTATTATTTGAGTCGATTCCAAAAGATGTAAGTCCTACCCCATTTCAAGTGTCATTTGGGCCCCATGCCATTCTTTCTTTCTAACTATATCCAAAAGCCAAGTTACAATCAAAGAAAGACCTTCAGATCAATCTTTAGGGATGTTAAGGCAAAGCATGCAAGGGATATGATGATGTATTTGGGAACTACCTGTCTTCCTCGGCACAAGGAATCAAGAGAGAAATAAAAAATGAGAGAGTCTTATTGGTGAAAACCCTCACGAGCACCGTAAGGCGATAGTAAGTTGAGAGAGATAAAAATGAGATAGTCTTATTGGTGAAAACCCTCACGGACACCGTGAGATGATTGTAAGTTGGGAGAAATGAGAATAAGAGAGTCTCATTAGTAAAAACCCTCACAGATATCATAAGACAATGGTGAGTTGAGGGAAAGACCCTTTAAAGCGTCACTAGCCGAATGAGGTCTGAATGCAATTGGCCTAAGAAAACAACTCAGTTTCAAGGCCATTAACTCAAAAACAATTGGTAGTAAGTTTGGATGGAAAGATCAGGTAGCTTAATCCAAAATGCATGGCATAATCATTAGAGTTGACTGGCATCTTTAGAAAATTTGTCATTTCTTTGTTTCAAATGGGAACACTCATTGTCTTTTCTTTATTCTCTTTATTTTATTTTGTTTTCTTGAGTCAGTGGTCTAAATAAAAGTCATTGTCATTTTTCTCTTGTTTTTGAGTCAAGTCCATGTCAAAACAAGTGAAAAAAGATTCAAAACTGGCTACCAGCTTTTTTAATTATACAAAGTAAGACAAAAGCTAGCAAATGAAAGAGACATGATTGTGAGCCCAAAAAAAAGGGCATGCAGGAAGTTATGTCAACAGAGAAGTTGGGGAACTCATGGACATACCAAGGTTCAAAGGGTTTATTTGAGAAACACAACAAAGCAGAAATACTGTGTTTGTTTCAGAGTCACTCTTAATAAGCTGAGTTTGAGTCAATGATACAGCAAGTCAATGACATATGCCAATGGTTGGAAGCAAAGCTAAATGTGATGGGGGCAGGAGCAATTGCCTCAAAATCCAAAGCCACAAACTAGCCACCGTGCTTTTAAACTCACAAGTTTTCTTTGTATGTAATAGGAATACATGTTGCATTCAGATCAAGGATTTCAGAGCCTAAACATCAAAGGCAATAATTTTTCACCTCAACAAATGCAAGAGGCAAGGTTGCTGCACAGGTTTGGTAATCAAAACCATGGTAAAACTCATAATTCAAGATCTCTAGGAGACGCACTTCCTTGTTTTGATAATTCAAACAACATTGATAAGGAAACACACTTCCTTGATTGGGTAATTTGAATTTTGCTTCTTAGGTAATGCACTTCCTAACTTAAGTTTTGATTCCTAGAAGAAGTACCTTTTAGTCGAGTCATTCACCTTGACTCCTAAAAGACGTACCTTTTAGTCGAGTCATCCCCTTTGATTCCTATAAGATATACCTTTTAGTCGAGTCATCCCCTTTGATTCCTATAAGACGTACTTTTTAGTCGAGTCATCCCCTTTGATTCCTATAAGACGTACCTTTTAGTCGAGTCATCCCCTTTGATTCCTATAAGACGTGCCTTTTAGTCGAGTCATCCCCTTTAATTCCTATAAGAAGTGCCTTTTAGTCGAGTCATTCCTTTGATTCCTATAAGACGTACCTTTTATTCGACTCATCCCCTTTGATTCCTATAAGATGTACCTTTTAGTCGAGTCATCCCTTTTGATTCCTATAAGACGTACCTTTTAGTCGAGTCATTCCTATTGATTCCTATAAGACGTACCTTTTAGTCGAGTCATTCCCTTTGATTCCTATAAC
>NW_025892177.1:0-22585 GCF_002878395.1 Capsicum annuum | reverse complement strand
CGTACCTTTTAGTCGAGTCATTCCTATTGATTCCTATAAGACGTACCTTTTAGTCGAGTCATTCCCTTTGATTCCTATAAGACGTACCTTTTATTCGAGTTATCCCCTTGATTCCTAGAAGACGTACCTATTAGTCGAGTCATTCCCTTTGATTCCTATAAGACGTAACTTTTAGTTGAGTCGTCCCCTTTGATTCCTATAAGACGTACCTTTTAGTCGATCATTCCAATTAACTCAAAGAAAATGCATTTCTTTGTTTGGGATAATTTTTTTTTCAGTTTATGTGATTTCAGGAGCATGCCCGAAGCACAGGGCGAATAAATGGAAAACCAAGCAAAAATTTAAAGAAATAGCAAGTCAAGAGCCCGCCTGAAGAATACGGTGATGAAACTCAAGTCAAGAGTCCAAACGAAGCTGTATAGATAGGATTTTTGTAATTTCATTTATTCTTTAACTTGTAAAATTTATTTTTAATGTAATGACAGAGACGTGGACCGAAACCTCAATGGAACCTCACTCGACTCTCCAACTCGGTATAGTCCATCTCTTTCCAATCTTTTGAAATACCCGTGACTTGATTCTCTCATAACTTGGGTAGGTAGGATGTCGTAAGTCAAGACCCGGTTGTCCTTCTTTCTTTTGTTTCTTCCTTTAAATAACGGTCAGGACAAAATTCTGTCTTGTAGTCTACGTCTTTGTCTGAAAACACTTCAAGTTTACATTCAAAGGGGGCATGTTGTAGACACCTAATTTTGTCCCTCCCAAGTCCAATTTTATTCATTTTTATCTCACTTTATCATACACCCTTACCCACATGATTATACCCTCCATAAAATGACAAAAATAACAACCCTCAACAAATTTTATCTTGTTTGGATCCTATCCTAACAAACTTAATCCTTACACCTCACCTACCCTACCTCTACCCCACCTACCCTACCTCACTACCTCACCCTCACCTCACTGGATATACCCACAACAATATATACATACAGAGGGCACGAAAAAGGGGGGACACACAATTCCAATCAAACACAACAACCAAATTCACCTACTACCCATTTTTTCCATTCCAGTGAATATACATCACTCTTCCTCACCTCACAACAACAATTCACGTACACCGCTCCATCGTCACACACACAGAGAGCTGTGAGGGAGAGAAATCTGCTAGAGGGAGAGAGAGAGACGAATGAAGGGTTGACTGGGAAAAGGGAGAAATATACAGGGAACATAATTATATAGGGGGATTCGATTAGGTTTTTCTTCTCCTAGGTAGCCATCGTTTCTCCAGGAGGAAACTCCATTTTCTTATCTATAAAAAGATGCACACACAGAACACACCCAGATCAAGAGAGAGAGTGAGGAATCGAGTGAGAAAGAGGGAAAAACAGAAGAGAGAGAAGGATCGACAACAATATCCCTTCACCGGAAAAAATTCATTTTTCTTTTATTCAGCTTGTTTCGGTCAACGTTGGAGCTCACTAGAGTTCTAATGAAACGATAGTTGTGGATTCTGACCCAAACCCAATTCGAATCAGTCGAGTTTGACCAATTTTGGGTCGATTCTGGTAAGGTTTTGTCGGAAATCATCACACCAAAGAAAAGCACATATCAAGGTTGATTCAGGGTTCGTCGAAGTTGATTCGAGGTTCTTCGGCACGCAGATTCGTCTTCTCGATTGATTGTGGGTTGGAATAAAATCATTGATGAAGGTCCAATTCTATACCTCTAGTCTCTGTTCTTGTGAATGTTTTTGGATCGTGATGATATTTATGTGATTTTGTTTGAAGCAATTCTAATTGTCATTATCTAATTGTTAGTCGTTGTTAAGGTCATGTCAATCACTGTAGGTGAAAAATCCGATATGATTTAGGGTTTACTTTGATTTGGGGGCAGAAGTTAAAAGTTGATAAGGTAAGTATCGTTGTTTTGATTCATTGATATCGAACTTGATAGTATCATGATCGGTCGAGTGGGTAGGCAACCATAGGTTCGGGTAGGCAAAATTTAGGATGAAAGTGTTTTGTTGAAATGTATTGGTCTATGTTTTCGGATTGAAATGTATTCATTCAGCCGGGGAATGCCCTGAAGATTGATGTATTTATTCACCGGGAATGCCCCGACGTATCATGTTGGGGTAGGCGGATCGTGATCAAGGCCCGAGGCATTGGGTAAAGCATCAGAGCGTACTTTTAGGATTAGTGTAGGTTAGATAGTATTTATTTTTGTATTTTTCTATTTTGGACTGTATAAATTGGGCTAGACACTGTACTTTTGATTCGTTTTGTTTTGTTTGTTTGATTGATTGTTTTTTTGTGTGTTTTGTGTGGTTTATACATTCTTAGTTTCAAGTTAGCCGATACGCTCCACCAAGTGACCGTGGTCAAACCACGGGATGGAGGGGTGCCTAACACCTTCCCCTCGGTCAACAGAATTCCTTAGCCGGAATCTCTGTTTGCGGATCAGTTTTAGAGTCAAAATCGCTTTGAAAAGGATTTTCCAATTGTGACTTGACACACTATATTATGCCAAGTGGCGACTCTGAGTTTTTAAATGTAAAAATAATCCTTTTTCAGAACAAATCTTCATTTTGTCTCTTTAATAATAAAAACCCTTTCGACCCTTAAAAATCCAATCTTTTGGTGTATGAAAAAGGGGTGTGACATGGTGAAATACTCTCGGGAGGTCCTTTCAAGAACTTCTCGAGTCAGTTTTTCATCTACAATGAAGCATTGTGTGGTTCTTCAGGATTTAGTGTCTCCCCATGGCCCACTTCATCAAAGCAGAGATCAAATAGGAAAAAATTGCTAGTTCTTTTTCTTTCGCTCGCAATTTCAGTTGTATTTGCTCCTATGACCTTTGTGCTCCTATGGATAAGGCATAGAAAAGGTAAGAGAGCTCCTCCACAGGCTGAGTCGTTGTCTACCGTTAGAAGAGAAAGAATTTCATACAATGAATTGCTCCAAGCAGCTGATGGGCTTAGCGAGAGTAATCTGATTGGTTTTGGAAGTTTTGGCTCTGTATACAAAGGCATTCTCAGCAGTGGAACTATCATTGCAGTTAAAGTGTTCAATCTACAACAGGATGCGGCATTCAAGAGCTTTGATACGGAATGTGAAGCTCTGTGCAGCCTTCGCCATAGGAATCTTGTAAAAGTCATTACTAGCTGTTCCAATCTTGATTTTAAGGCATTAGTGCTCCAGTATATGCCTAATGGGAGTCTTGAGAAGTATTTGTATTCGCACAACTACTTCCTCGACATTAGACAGAGACTAAGCATAATGATAGATGTGGCATGTGCTTTGAAATATCTTCACCATGGGTGCTCGTCGCCTGTGATTCACTGTGATCTGAAGCCGAGTAATGTCTTGCTGGATGAGGATATGGTTGCCCACCTAAGAGACTTTGGTATTTCAAAACTGCTTGGTGAATATCAGGGTGATTTGTACACTAAAACCTTTGCAACATTGGGTTATATTGCGCCAGGTACGTCTCTTGATTTTTCTTTTAACATTTCTTTTCCCTTTCTCTTTTTCCACCAAGTTATCATGTTACATCATTAAATTAATTGTTTGATTGTAGAGTATGGCCAAGATGGATTGGTGTCTACTAAATGTGATGTGTATAGCTATGGAATCATGTTGCTGGAAACGTTTACTAGGAGAAAGCCTAGTGAGTTTGAGGAAGATCTTAGATTGAAACAATGGGCGAATTATTCACTTCCTGATGCAGTAATAGATGTTGCAGATACCAACTTGGTTCCACCAATAGATAATCACGTCATGAAGAAGTTGGATTGTGTGGCATCAATCATGAATGTCGCGCTAGATTGCTGTTCTGAATCTCCAGCACGACGGACAAACATGAAAGATGCTGTAGGGATGCTACAGAAGATCAGAATTCAACTTCTCGCATGTTGAACATGCTCTTGGCAATTCTTGTTCCAAATAACTTGTTTTGTTGAAAATGTTTGCTAAATAATTGTATTGATGTGAAGAATTATTATTTTTTTTGTTTTGGCTATGAATTATCAAGGAATAGTGCCCCTACACTTCCCTTCTCAGAATGGAACTAACAGACTCAACTTACATTCAAAGAACAAATATTCTTTCGACTCTGGCTTGCTGTTACAGAACAAATACATTCCATATTTCAGCTGATAAAAACACACTTAGGCTCCATGCCACATTGGCTACATTTCCTCTTATCATTTTGTATGAACTAGCTTGCTGATGTCTCCCAGTGCATTCCAGTGTTTATATTCTGCCTCTTTATAACGTGTCAACCCAAGCAATCCATAGTTTCTCTGTGTAGACTTAAAGCCCAAAGCAAATTACAGATTGCAGCTTGGTTCCACAGTCTATAGGCATATTTTCTCCCATGCAACCACAGAATTCCTTGTTATTGTAGCTTCTACGAGTAGCCTTTAGTAACTTGATTGATTTCTTCAGCATTATAAACATTTGACCATCCATGTATTGATCTTGGCAGTAATCTTTGCCAGTAGGAGTTTGCGTTGCAGAACAGTGAGTCTTTTAATGGATAATGGAACACCTATATACTCGAAAGGAAGCTCACCACTCTCATAGGTCATTTACCCCTCCAGAATAGACTTGACTCTTATCTTCATTTGCTTTTGAAAGCTATCATGTTGGAACATATCCGAGCGCTCTTGGTACAGGTTACAGTGTGAGCGACAATACATGCAGTCCCAATAGTGCTAAGAAATATACCAATTATGTTGTGAAAGATGGACCATCTAGTACTAGTGCTGGGAGGAACATTATAAGTAATCAGAGTCTACACGAAATTATTTTAGTGCAGTAAAAGTAAAAATCACTTTCCAAATTCAGTTCTAGATTCATACATAATTGATCAAGAATTTTCTCCTTTCTCCTTTCCAACTGCATCGTTTTGTTCTTAAAGTGTCAAACTCCATTAGCAAGAAATTAATACTTTAGCATAATTTAGCATATTGAGCTTAGCGTATACTATAACTATATAAGTAATCACTATCTACACGACAATAAAGACTGTTACAGATCAAAGAAAAGGCGGCGAGCCAAGTCTAAAAATGCATCCTTTTCCCTTTTTATGGGAGTATCACCTACTAGTTCTTCAAATTCTGGAGATAAAAATCCTCGAAACAATGGAACTCGTGCATCAACACTAAAGTATAATGTTATGATGCATAGTAAGTTTTTTATCAGTGCCTAAGTAATAAGTAATAATGTTATGATGCGTAGTATGTTGTTAGTACTTTAGGACACATTGTGCACCCAGAAACTACTGCATCAACACTCAAGTATAATGAGCTTCATTCTCTATCTTCTCGTCAAAAAAAAACAAAATTATCCTAAAAAAAAAAACGAGTAGAGGATTTCTTTTGCTACCATTATTATGGTTGATGTTAGTGTTTGTCACCCGTATTTTGTTGATCCGGCCCTAAAAAGTTTACAGTGCGACGCATGTGTTGTGATTTTTTGTGGGGCATGTGGTGGTAGCGTAGGGATTGGGCCTAGTGGGTCGTTTTTGGATGTTTTTAAATATGTCATTCTCCTCATTGTATTCTCCATCCATCACAGTGAAATTTCTCTACCTCTGTTTGTGGTTTTTTCCCGCAAGGTTTCCACGTAAATCTATATGTCTTGTCTTCTTCTTAATTTCTTTTGCTTTGTGGTATTGCTTATTCTGCCCGATCATATGTAACGACCCGAACCAGGGCCCTCGCCATGATGGACATCCCGAACCATGAAGGCCTGAGAGCCCTTCTAACTTTTAATCATATACACCATTCATCTATAAATAGGAAGTGCGGAAATAAAATCTGCTACGGAAACATGGTCATAAGCTAAATTTAGTTTAACAATGAGGAATAAAATCCAATAACTAAACACCGTCTGAAAACCGTCTGCGAAATCTCTAACATGATCAAATAACAACTGTCTGAAAACTGGGACAAGGTCCCCAGTAAACCAAAATCATAATAAATAATAATTGTCTGAAAGAAACTAGGCCTTCTGAAATATAGAAGACTCACCAACTGGTACTCTTCACTCCTGTCTGATGAAATCTACTGCTTATCAGGACCCCTAGACTGCACCTCAGAACCTAGAGGGGGCGTCAATACAGATGTACTGGTACGCAGAGCAATTCCAAATAAAGCTTTTATATAAATAAAATAGTTGAGAGCTAGTCATAAACATCATGAAAGATATAATTTTCAAAACACATGGGCATTCTTGGAAAAACATAAAAACCTTTCTGTCAAAAGCAATTTCTGATCTTTGTATTACTTCTGAGTTAGGTGGAACTCCCCTACAATTCTGATATTCCCCATTGACTAGGCGGGGAAGCCCCCAACCCGAGTGTACCGCAAGGGTTGGAGTTTCTGATTCTAATACGCCTCACGACACTAGGCCAGCGTAATATAATATACCCAGATCGATAAATCACGATTTCGGACAACGAGTTGTCTGAACTTGTGCTCACCTAATATCTCTTTATGCACAATTTTATTCTAATCTAAATCATGCATTATTCTAGTTTCAACATCTGAAAATTTTGACTTCAAACATGAATTCTATTCTGTTCTGAATTACCATGGCATAATCTGAATTGGTGTCATCACACCAAGACTTGCAAGTCCTCTTTTCTGAGCCATAATGTAGCATGCATAATTCTTTCATTAAAAGACAGTTCAGACCACCCAAACATGCAAACAATATAAAAGATTTCATGTTCCGAAAACACAAGTCAAAATTATGCTGAGATTATTCAAACATATGGTGGTCATGTGTTCTTTTGGCAAACCATGCTACTCTTTGTTATATGCATTTTCAACATTTATCAACATGCATAACCCTTTCTTTTTATTTTGAAATCATATTCAAGTCATAGCATAAATCAAGACATTTCATATCATGCGTTCAAGATGCAATTTAAAACAATTCATATCATATGGAAGGTGGGAAAATCATAACAAGAGGGGTTCATTATAATTCATGCTCTCAATTGAATATTCATCCTTAAACACATGCATACATATATATACAATTTCAAATCAACTTGGGGGAAGGCCTAAAGACCAAAACAATGTCATTGAAACTTCTAAAAACATGATTATAAATCATAAATCTAAAACCTTTTTCTTAAAACATGATTTCTATACCCGTGTGATTTTAGGAAAACCTCGCGTACCTTGAATTAGAAGCTTTTGAATGAACTCTAACTTTTGGGATGCTATACGTACGATTGATGGGTACCTCTTGTAGCCTTCATAATGGGGATTCCGAATCTTGAAGAATTAAGGAAACTCCACGGTAAAATCTTGAGATATTTGGGTTTTTAGTTTGAAACCCTAGGGTGAGTTCTTGATGAATTTGAGAGAAGAGAATCATAATTTTGTGTTTTGAGTGTTTAATCCCATGTTATATCTGGATAAGGGATAGAAGATACCTATTTTATCCTTAAAAATGCGGAAACAGAACCTGAAATTTTGGTGCGTGCAATAGGGCGTGCGTCGTACGCTTATCGCATGATGCTACTGTCTCTGTCACTAAAATGGCCATAACTTTTCGTTCGGGTATCAGATTTAGGAAAAATTGGTATCGTTGTTAAGATAATTTGAAGAGATTTAATTTGATATATAGTTGGCCCTCTAATTCATTATATACAAAGAGTTATGGTCTATTAAAGTTGACCCAAGTTTCGACGGTCACTCAAAGTCGAATGATAGGAAATCTTTCAACTTGTCCTTGAGTTAGGAGACCTCTATGATATCAATTCATGCTTAAATAGGTTCAAACACTACACAATTGATTAACATGCCAAATTTTCATAGGATTTATGGCTTTTGAATCATCTATTCATAGAAATGACGGGTTTCGTTCTAGCCCGAAATGCGGGGTATTACATTACCTCCCCTTTGGGATCATTCGTCCCCGAATGATGGGTAGGAATGTTAAAGCTTAAAGGTATGGAATAATGTGGTCATGATATTTCTTCTAAGAAAGAATATACTGATTTGAAACATTTAAATTTCCATCATGAAACTGAATTCTGCTCTGACTTGCCCTTACTTGCTTTAAGGAGCTGATTCATGCTGAGAATTTAGGATTCCCTTGAGGTGTTAATGATACAATCATACGTATCAAATTGAGAAGTGATAACTTATGTAAGTAAGAATCTTTAGACAAAAAGATTTAGATCGTACAAAGGTATTACACTGTCTGAGCTAAAATGCCTAGAGAGATTTGAGACTATGCGTTGAACTCTTATGAACTGAGTCATGACTAAATAGCTGAATCTGAAACATGATGCTCGGACTGAACTGAATTTGAAATTTACATGGATGGAATAGATTATCTCTTGGGATGTTCATACACATGGGACTTCGGATAGCGGGACTGGGTGTAAAGGTGGAAAACTATAGTAACTTGTCTACATGCCTGTTAAACTGAACTGCTGGTTATATTGGTTGAATTATACTGAAAACTTATACTTAATTGAAGTATCTCTTCAACACTCTTTCTAAAGAAGTTCTAGTAGCATTCGAGAGCAAAGAAACTTGGGCATGAGTTACACAAGACACGCAACTAAGGAATCACAACAATGACACTACTCTATAGCATAGAATATGGACATATAACTCATAAACTAGGATAAAATTACCAGGCCTTAGGCAATGCAACTTCTTACTTTCAAGCTTAGCGTACTTCTCGAATACTCCCTTAACTATATTATTCCCTTTCAATACCACACTCATTTGATTCAACTTTCTACTAATACCTAAAGTAACATAAGTCCCCTCACCATGATCAAGCCTAACTTCAAATCACAAAATACAACATGCCACACCACAATACTAGTCTAAACTATATGATTCAATCTTATATATATATATAGAGAGAGAGAGAGAGATCACACCCTAAGCATATCGTACCTTACCACTTCAATGACTAACTCTGATCTCTTACTATGGATTCACTAGCGCATATTGCATTCCTCCACTTAAATCTCAACATGTTATTCAAGCCTATCTTTATAATCACATATGAACTCCAACGCAAACACCCAGAAGGACATACTTCACATATTCTCTAATCCACTATCAATATAACTCTCACACTCTACCCCAAGAACATACACACATAAATTTTCACTAACCATCACATATATCAAAGACTTGGCCCCAGATCTTACTTCACACTTATGGCCTTATCTAAAACAAGCATACTATGATCTTCCATTAACAAGAAACATTCAATCATCACCACTATCATCATATAAGGAGGAGTCACTAAAAGGTTATAACATAAGACCTTGAAGCATGGGAGGATATTATATGAGACTTGACACTTAACTGAGGCCGAAGGAATAGCAAATCAACATCAGGGATTCATCAAAGTGATCTGAATTGGGGCATACATGACTATAAGTTGAATCTCGTCAATCATAAAGAGTATAGCCTGAATTATGGGGGTTGAGCACACTATAAAGCGTAAGTACATGAGTCATGAGCTGCATGACCTCAATTTTAAGTTCAAAACTTATGGAATGTGATCCCAACTACTGAATGAACTAGAATTCCTCATTATAGAACTGGAAGAGCATGTGATTCTCTATCATATACATGAACATGAACTATGATCATGGAATTGAAACGTGAGGCATGAGTAGGTATTTGGATAACTGAAAAATACTGAGATAAGAATGGTTTGAGTCTCACCCTCACTTTCTGACGCTCTATATCATACTGCATTACTACAAGAATCTAAGAGCCTTACTTGGTTATTCATTCTATCATCTCCCCCTTAGCTTCAAGCCATCATCTTAAGTTTGATTGATCCCTTACTAGATTCTAACCGAACTACACTTACTACACTCTAGGGACTAGAAAATGACAATACATGTATGTCATAGAACTTAACCCGATTGACTACACCTGAAAGTGGAAAACCCACAATTAATACTACCTTCTGAGATACACTTTATCTTTCTATAGACATCAATAATCATCATATAATACTTGAACACTTACTAACTTCGAATCTTCATGAGTATTCCCATAGTTGGAGTGCACACCCTATAGCGCTTCAACTCTTATTTCTCTCAGTTCAACCTTAAAAAATTCAAACTTAGATTATAACACTTAACATGGATATCACCAAGCCTTTGATGAATCATAATATTCATTTTTCTCCACCTAGCATCTCAACGGTACTACTATGTCTACTAGCCACACGCAACATGTAATAGTCTTAGAAAATACCGCAACTCCATATCACCTTGGGCATACTTCTACCTCATACATACAATATCATACTTTGTTACGAATCAAATAAACTTAATCTATTGCATACACCATTCAAGCCTATTAGATCACTTCCATATAAATAGTATCATTAACCAAGAAATCATCACATCCACCTTTATGGACATCAATTGTTCAAACTTAATGTATTGTGCTAAGCGTGATTTACAACCCAACCTGACACACAATTCTCACAAAACATTCATCATTAATCTTAAGCCACTATTCTTACATCCACATCCTACATTAAATTCAAGCCGCTGGTCTAGCATCAATCATCTACCACCAATGAACAAGGCAACATAATATACTAGTCCATCAAATTGGGACATTCTATCCAAATACCTCAAAAATCTGCTACATACCTTCTCACAAGTAGTACTAGTTTACAACTACCAATGGAAAGAAGGTCAAGGGGGCTAAAGTCACATAATAGACCTGGTCAACCTTAATCTTAGATTATAACCCCATACAATCTTATCTACTTATGCATCTTTCTCACATCACACTTACTTGCCCAAGCGTACATTTAGACTACCTTTAAATTCCACAAGCAACCATGAGTCTATAATTATTACTTACGGGCTCATCTAGCCATTTTCATCCTTCAAGCAGACAACAATTCACCTTAACTAATAACTCCTTCTCTACCTTCTACTAAACTAACACACAAGGACGTATCACTTCATTACCAACTCAATCTCATGCAAAAAGATTCGACTATACAAATATTCAACCAACACAAGAAAAACAAGTTGATTAACAAGTTGCTAGTGAATCGAAATAGGCCTCACACGGCTTCACTAGACTTTGATTTTGTGTTTTGAACAAGAAAATGAAATGAATAACAAAGCAACTATGCTAGTGAATCGAAAGAGCCCCACACGGCTTCACTAGACTTTGATTTTTTTCAAAAACACTATGATAACAAAATTACTTATTACAAGAGATAGAAAATTGACACACAATATTCAATGATCTAAGGATACACATCTTAATCTGTATAAATAAAAATCTGAGTCAAACACTTCCCCCACATACTACCATACAATCCACACATGCTATTAGCTACCACATTAGTCTATCACTATAAAGTGGTAAATCATCCTAAAACATCGGTTATTCAACTAAAATATTTGCTTACACACAAGTCACCCTCACTCTAACTTCTAACTTTGTGACTTCACATCACCAACTTCGTGGTCCAAAATCACTACCAATAGTTCATGATACCGATACTTAACTTATACTACTACTCGGGTGGAAATATAGTTCCAACATTCTACTACACATCGTTCCCTCTTAAGCATGACATTTGCAATATAAATTCTGAAAGAGATGGAATACCCTTAATACTATAGGACAAAAGCATGATTTCATTAGAATCAAAGTTCACACTAAAATCAATACACAATGAGGCACTAACGGACTCTTCTCAAGTCCTTGAACAAATTTTAAACTCTTTTGTGGCTCAACCAAAAAGGACCATACCATTTAGACTCTAAACTTCTGCACATGAATCACACCAATAATGAGACATATCTAGACACATCAAAGTAAGGAAAGAATTGGGATAACTTTACTTTCGTATGGGCAACACCATAGCACGAATTAGAGTATGAAAAAGGAATATTCTGGCCCTATTGCATGAATTAGAACATGAAGAAAGAGGGACATTCCTAAACGCCTAGTAGCCTCCTGCTTATAAGTGTGGCGCGCTACACATCCATAAATAAGACTCTACCCGATGCGATTTCGCAGACACCCTAGGACCATGAACCATGCTATGATACTATGTTTTTCATGACCCAAACCAGGCCCTGGCTGTGACGTACATTCCAAACCATGAAGTCTCGAGAGCCCCTTCTAACTTGTAATCATATACACCATTCACATATAAATAGGAAATGCAAAAATAAAATCTGCTACAGAAATATGATCATAATCTATATTTAGTTTAACAATGAGGAATAAAATCTACTATCAACTAAACATCGTCTGAAAATCGTCTGCAAAATCTCTACTACATGATCAAGTAACAACTGTCTGAAAACTGGGACAAGGCCCACAGTAGATCAAAACCATAATAAATAATAAATGTCTGAAAGAAACTAGGCCTACTGAAATATAGAAGGCTCACCAACTGGTACCCTTCACTCCTGTCTGATGAAATCTACTGCTTATCAGGAACCCTAGACTGTGCCTCAAAACCTGAAGGGGGGGGGAGTTAATACAGATGTATTGGTATGTAGAGCAATTCAAAATAAAGCTTTTATATAAATAAAATAGTTGAGAGCTAGTCATAAACATCATAAAAGATATAATTTTCAAAACACATGGGCATTCTTGGAAAAACATAGAAACCTTTCTATCAAAAGCAGTTTTTTATCTTTGTATTACTTCTGAGTTAGGTAGCACTCCCCTACAATTCTGATATTCCACGGGCGGTATGGAATCCGCCATTGACTCGGCGAGGAAGCCCCCAATCCGAGTGTGCCGTAAGGGTTGGAGTTTTTGATTCTGATATGCCATAAGGCACTAGGCCTACGTAATATAATATATCCAGATTGGCAAATTACGGTTTTGGGCAACGAGTTGTCTGAACTCATGCCTTCTTCAGGGAACCACCAAATATCTCTTTATGCCCAATTTTATCCTGTTCTGAATCATGCATTAGTCTAGTTTCAACATTTGAAAATTCTGACTTCAAACATGCATTCTATTCTGTTATGAATTACCATGGCATAATCTGAATTGGTATCGTCACACCAAGACTTGCAGGTCCTCTTTTCTGAGCCATAATGTAGCATGCATAATTCTTTCATTAAAACACAGTTCAGACCACCCAAACATGCAAAAAATATACAAGATTTCATGTTCCGAAAACATAAGTCAAAATTATGCTGAGATTATTCAAACATATGGTGTCCATGTGTTCTTTTGGAAAACCATGCTACTCTTTGTTATATGCATATTCAACATTTATCAACATGCATAACCCTCTCTTTTTATTTCAAAATCATATTCAAGTCATAGCAGAAATCAAGATATTTCATATCATGCTTTCAAGATGCAATGTAAAGCAATTCATATCATATGAAAGGTGGGAAAAATCATAACAAGAGAGGGGTTCATTATAATTCATGCTCTCAATTGAATATTCATCCTTAAACACATGCATACATATATATAGAATTACAAATCAACTTGGGAGAAGGCCTAAAGACCAAAACAATGTCATTGAGACTTCTAAAAATATGATTATAAATCATAAATCTAAAACCCTTTTCTTAAAACATGATTTCTATACACATGAGATTTTAGGAAAACCCCGCGTACCTTGAATTAGAAGCTTTTGAATGAACTCTAGCTTTTGGGATGCTATACGTACGATTGATGGGTACCTCTTGTAGCCCTCGCGATGGGGATTCCGAATCTTGAAGAATTAAGGAAAACCCACGATTAAATCCTGAGCTATTTGGATTTTTAGTTTGAATTTATGAATTTGAGAGAAGAGAATCATATTTTAGTGTTTTGGGTGTTTAATCCCGTGTTATAGCTGGATAAGGGATGGAAGATATCTATTTTACCCTTAAAAATGCAGAAACAGAACCTGAAATTTTGGTGTGTGCAATAGGGCGTGCGTCGCACGCATATCGCATAATGCTACTGTCTTAGTCACTAAAATGGCCATAACTTTTCGCTCGGGCATCGGATTTAGGCAAAATTGGTATTGTTGGTAAGCTAATTCGAAAAGCTTTCAGTTGATATATAGTATCCCTCTAACTCATTACATACAAAGACTTATGGTCTATTAAAGTTGACCCAAGTTTCGACGCTCACTTAAACTCGAATGACAGGAAAGCTTTCAACTCGTCCTTGAGTTACGGGACCTCTATGATCTCAATTCATGCTTAAATAGGTTCACACTACATAATTGATTAACAAGCCAATTTTGCATAGAATTTATGGCTTTTGAATCATCTATGCATAGAAATGACGGGTTTTGTTCTAGCCCGAAATACGGGATGTTACATCATAATAGTTGACATCAACACAAACTAAGCTATATACTTGTCTCCAACATAGCTCTTGTGATGCGAGGAGTATTTTGCTCGCCTAGATCATATAATTTAGGGAACTAAGTAACTGAAGAGTCAAATGACATCAGTCGTCACAAAGAAATGTTGTGTACTATTTAAGAATAAAAAATTGAGCATTAAGGGTCGTTATGGATGAACATGATTCGATTCCTCCCATATAATCAATGATCTATGGAAAAGCAAGTTTGTTAAAATTAGGAAAATGACTCATAATAAAAATTTGAAAAACAAATTCCATATATTACATTCCACACATTCTAGCTTTAGTGATTTTATCTCCAGTCTGTCTAGATTTGATTGTACTCATGATCTTTGCTTCATTATCATCATCTTCTACTTCATTATCATCTTCATCTTCTTATTGTTGGCCATTTGTTGTTGTTGTGACCGCTACTGTTGCTATTTGACCAATTTCTTAGGTCAAATTTTGTTTCGAACATCACCACTTTCCACTTTGGCATTACTTCATAGGAGACCTTGTTAAGTCAAATTATGATTTTTAGTTGAATTTTTCATCTAGGTAACTGCTATTGTGCTGTTTTTCCAACAATCGATATAGCTAGTGTACGTATAACTTTAGAGTTTGGCATTACTTTTCATCCATTATGATTTAACTGCTTCATAGTACTTAAAAAGTAACTAGAATCAATTATAAACTATACTAAGTAACTAAACATCTAAAAATTCTTGATATAGCTAGTGTACATATAACTTCAGAGTTTTTAGAAAAAAAAAATCCATTTTATATATGGAAGTAGCAAAAGCCAACCAACTCAATCGGTTTAATCCCAATATTTTAATTTTTTATAAAAATAAAATTGATCAAGTTTTGTATTACCTAAAAAGAAAATAGAATTAGTTAATTATACTATCACGTAAAATTCTCCATATAATTAATATAAAAAACTTTTGTAGAAGGCAACTTGGAAAGTTTTTTGGACTGATTAGAGGAATAAATTTGACAAAATATTTACAGTTGCAAGACTTTGGGTAGTTTTGATCTTCTACAATTTTGTGAAGTCTTTGAGGCCACATATCCAGGAAAATTCCCTAAAATGATAACAATCAATACAAATTATTTTTATGTAATCTTTTATTAAAAAAAAGTTCATACAAGAATACTCTTAAAATTTCATGTAAAATATAAACAATAATTTTAAGTAACTTCAGTAATGACTCAAACAAACTTCTTTTATTACCATCCCATATAAATGTTCTAAATTATACATAAAAAGTAAGTTGATTGTAAATGTCCCTGGATTTTGTTCAAACTTAGAGATAAAAGGATTATAAATATGTTATGATCAATTATATAAAATATGCTAATCATGTAAAAATATTTCTCGAGCGTATAGAATACATCAAATTGCATTACTTCGTGTCATCGAATATGTCCGTGGTTCTATGAATCAAGATGTTCTCTTCCGTTCTGATTCTCCTATACATCTTGAGGGATATACTGATACAGATTGGGCTGATTGTCCCGATTTGCGTCGTTCCATTACTGGTTGGTGCATGTTTCTAGGCACATCCTTGATATCTTGAAAATGTAAGAAACAATCCCTTACGTCTAAATCATCTACAGAGGCTGAGTATCGGGCTAAGTCAGCAGCAAGTTCGGAGATTTTTTGTCTACGACGTCTATTATCTAAGCTTGGTGTCACTATTATATCTCCTACCGTGTTACATGCTGACAATACTAGTGCGATTAAAATATCCACAAACCCTATGCAACATGAAAACACAATGCATATAGAGGTGGACTGTCATTACATTCAGGAACTAGTTGTTTACCGTCTTATCACTCTGCAACACATTTCTTCTCATGATCAACTTGTTGATTTTTTTACAAAGGCTATGACACACGCACAACATAGCTATCTTATCTCCAAATATCTACTATGTGATCACCGGTATCAATTTGAGGGGAGATGTTAGGCAATATTATAATTGTACAGATAGAATATTCTCTTACCTAGAATAGGATTTAACTACAGATTGTGTAGTTATAACAATATATATTCTTTCCTAGAATAGAACTCTAACCTACAGTTGTATAGCTATAAGTATTTCATTATGTATTATTGAACAAAAGAAAAGTTGCTATTGAGAAAAGTTACATAAAGCATGACTGAGTTTCTTACCGGGGTTGAGAATAATTGATCTTACAGACAACAATAATCTATCAGGAATCCTGCCACCAAACATAGGTTCTATATTACCCAACATTGAAGAGCTTTATCTGAGTGTCTTAACCAATCTTGTCGGGACTATTCCTCCTTCTATATCCAATTGTTCAAAACTTACTATTCTAGATCTTTCATACAACAAACTCACTGGCTTGATTCCCAACTCATTTGGATATTTGACTCATATACAGCGCCTAAGCTTGGGGGGGAACAATTTAACCAGTGACTCATCATTAAGCTTCCTGACGTCCTTAACCAATTGCAGAAATTTAAAATTTCTTTCTCTATCTTTCAACCCTCTAAATGACATGCTTCCAGCCTACACGGGGAACCTTTCCACATCTCTTAGAACATTTTATGCCAACAGTTGTAATATCAGAGGGAGAATTCCAAATGAAGTTGGGAACTTAAGCAGCTTATTAAAACTTGATCTTTCTAGAAACAACATGGTTGGATCGATTCCCACATCAACTTGAGAAACCTGCAGGGCATGTTCTTGAGTAATAACAAACTTACAGGATCTATCGGAGATGATATATGTAAATGGCAGCGCTTGTATGTTATCAACCTGACTCAAAATCAATTTTCAGGTTCTCTTCCTAATTGTTTAGGACAGATTACATCCCTTAGAGAGATACATATGGGTTCAAATATATTGAGTTCCAATACACTACAAAGCTTAGGGAATCTTAATGATTTAGTGGTTCTTGACCTATCGTCAAACAACATGGTTGGTTCTTTACCTCCAGAAATAGGAAATTTAAAGGCTGCCAATGAATCAATTCTCAGATGGAATTCCTAGAGAAATTGGAGGATTGGAAACTTTGGTGCAGCTTTCTTTGAGACACAACAATTCGCAAGGAGCTATACCCAACTCAATGAGCAACATGGTAGGTTTGGAATTCCTAGACCCTTCTCATAATAATATATCTGGAAACATTCCTAAGTCTTTGGAGAAGCTTCAAAACTTGAAGTATTTCAATATTTCTGTCAACAAATTGTATGGTGAAATACCCTCGGGAGGTCCTTTCAAGAACCTCTCGAGTCAGTTTTTCATCTACAATGAAGCATTGTGTGGTTCTTCAAGATTTAGTGTCCCGCCATGCCCCACTTCATCAAAGCACAGATCAAATAGGAAAAAATTGCTAGTTCTTTTTCTTTTTCTGGGAATTGCACTAGTAGTTGTTCCTAGCACCTTCATTTTCTTCTGGATAAGGTATAGAAAAGGTAAAAGAGTTCTTCAACAAGCTGATTCATTGTCTACCATAACAAGTGAAAGAATTTCATACTATGAATTGATCCAAGTAACTGATGCGCTTAGCGAGAGTAATCTGATTGGTTCTGGGAGTTTCATCTCTGTTTACAAAGGAGTTCTCAGAAGTGAAACTGCCATTGCAGTCAAAGTGTTCAATCTGCAACTAGATGCGGCATTCAATAGCTTTGATACGGAATGTGAAGTTCTGCGCAGCCTTCGCCATAGGAATCTCGTAAAAGTCATTACTAACTGTTCCAACCTTGATTTTAAGGCTTTAGTGCTGGAGTGTATGCCAAATGGAAGTCTTGAGAAGTATTTGTATTCACACAATTACTTACTCGACATCAGGCAGAGACTAAGCATAATGATAGATGTGGCATGTGCATTGGAATATCTCCATCATAGGTGCTCGTCGCTTGTGATTCACTGTGATTTGAAGCCGAGTAATGTCTTGCTGGATGATGATATGGTTGCCCACCTAAGAGACTTTGGTATTTCAAAACTACTTGGTGAAGATCAGGGTGATTTGTACACTAAAACCTTAGCAACATTGGGGTATATTGCTCCAGGTACGTCTCTTAGTTTTGCTGATTATCCCTTTCTTTTTTTCCCACATAGAAAGCATATTGCATCTTTAAATGTATTGTTTGACTGTAGAGTATGGACTGGAAGGACTAGTGTCAACAAAGTGTGACATCTATAGTTATGGGGTCATCTTGCTGGAAACATTTACTAGGAGAAAGTCTAATGAGTTTGAAAGAGATCTTACCTTGACGCAATGGGTGAGTTATTCACTTCCAGATGCAGTAATGGACATTGTGGATGCCAACTTGGTAACAGCAACAGGTAATGGCTTACAGAAGGAGCTAGATGTTGTGGCATCAATCATGAAAGTAGCATTAGATTGTTGTGCTGAATCTCCGGCAAGAAGGACAAACATGAAAGACGTTGTAGAGATGCTGCAGAAAACCAAGATTCAACTTCTTGCATGCTGAGCTTGTTCTCAGAATCTCTTGTTTCAAATCCCTCTGTTTGCTGCAAATCTTTGCTAAATTTCTGGATTCATGCAAAGATTGCTTCGCCTTTTTTTTCTTTTAGCACTTGCTTTTTGCATGATTTTATTTTCAAAAATGCTAGTTGGTTGCAATAAATCTTTACTATTTCCTGTTAATATTAAGGTTAGAAAATGATGGAACACAATCAACAACAAATATAAGAACAACTTTTTACATATAGAGAATACAGAGTTCAAAATCCAACAAGTGACTATTTCTTTCAAGGATTTTATCCAGTGATGGAAATGCCAACGATGTAGGAGAGTACAGGAAGCATCTTGCGGAGATGGAAATTATGGAAATATACAAGATAATGTCATGTGGCTAGTTTCATGACATTGTTAAGCAGATTAAACAGAATACGGAGGGCGGCCTTAGAGAAGCAAATCGTCTGGGAAACCATCTTTACTAAATCAGCACTCATGCACACACTTGTAACACCTGAGACATAGTAGAAAACACAAATAATTTCCAGAAATTCATCGAGGTAAAACGTCTGAACACTTTGTGGGCAAGAAATCATGTGGTCAGCTGCATATTCACTTCAAACAGATTCTCCCCAAATCTTTTGCTTTATTAGTGTCGATTTTTCCCCAGTGCAGCCACAAAAATAAAAGAAGCAGAACTTGTCTAGAAAACATGACACTTAAAGACAAGTTCACAATTGGATCGACGAACCGCTGGTATTGAGACATTGAAAGGAAGACTTCGTACCTGAGTAATGATCACAGAAGAAAAGAAGGGGAAATAAGGGCCATCCCAGATCTCCTATTTCCTCAATACCTAGTAACTTAGTTTATAAAGTCAGTTTTTAACACCTAAAATTACTTTTCGGACATTTAATTATCCTAAATGAACTATAAATGCAATTGTAGAAATATAATAACCAAAGGATGATGACACTTGAAAAACAATAAGGGCTTCCAGTAGGTATAAATTTAGCAGAGGTCCCTCTCCAGTCCAATTGTCAAGTCCCACCTTTCATTAGATGTATTTATTCACACCTTTCCCTTATGAGAAATCAGTCCTTATTCCGCACTTTCTCTCACCACCCTGAAACATATATAATCATGAATTCTTCAGAGCAGACTGGCAGACAGGCCTACAAGGACCGTAGAAGAAGTACCTCAGTGAACCGCAGCCATTACTTTTATTCCTTTTACGCAATTATGAACTCCACAGAAATTTATCAATTTCTATGCAAAAAATCATTTTGGAGCTGAGATAACAAACTGCGCAAGCCGGAAAAGTTAGCAATGCAACTTACAATTTGCTTCTTCACTGTTTTAGGGGTGATTAATTAGATGGCTTGTAAAATTGCTTAATAAGAACACCTCTGCCCCTATAAGACAATAATTTTCCTTGCCATCCTTGTAATGTTCCTGCAGTGATCTTGGCCACTGAAGTATGCCACCTCTTTTCTTCACAAGTAGTTTGGATATCAAGCTATTTAAAAGAAAAGTTGTTGTTGAGGCCAATAAAAGGGCATCCCGCTGCACTAAGCTCCTGCTATGGGTGGGGTCTAGGAAAGGGTTATACCATAAGGATCTATCGTACATAGCCATACCCTACATTTTTGCAAGAGGTTGTTTCCACAGCTCGAACTAGTGATTGACCTTGTGATCACATGACAACAACTTCACCACTTACACCAATGAATTGGTTTAATTCCTCAATTCTATCAGCATTAGACATTAGTGTTTGGAGAAACCAAATAACAAGATTGGACTATTATTGGCACTACTCTTCACCACACAATTCTACAAATTATGAAAGCAAGACTATTTCCAAAGAATTAAGCGACAAAAGTTGGCCAGAGATGTGTGCATAGCATAAGGTCTAGATAGTGTAATCAGCCATCAACATGATTGTAACACCCCATAGAAACTCGTGCATGTATTGGCTCTTGGTAGCAAGCTTAGTGAGTTAAGACTAGAAAATTTTTCTAAGTCTCAAGGAGACTTATTCTCATTTTTAACTCTTAATCTTCGGGGATTTTATTTTCAATCCTCCCGACCTCTGATTTTAGATTTCCTTGTTGCGTTGCGATGGGGCAAGATCGTAGTACGTCTCGGGTGAGGTTCGAAATTTTTAGACGAGCCTAAGGGCATGTTTGGTGTTCAATTCCAGTAGCTCGGGGCGATCTAGGGGTGCCGCCTGGGTTACCCGCCGCTGTAAGTGGGGCGCCACCCAGGTCCTTGCACCGCTATAGGCAGGGCGACGCCCTGGGTACTCCGGTGCTCCAAGTAGGGCGCCGCCCTGGGTATCGCACCCGGCCAAATTTCAGCACCCTATTGTGTCTAATTAAGGGTAAAATAGTACTTCTCCAACCCCTTATCATCTCTAACACGGGATTTAATCCCAAGAACACCAAAGTAAGTGTATTTTCATCAAAATCTCTCAAGAAACTCCATTAGGGTTTCAAACTAAAAAACCAGAAGATAATTAGAAATTTAGAATCCCCAATCCGCAAGCTTCAAGAATCACCCATTATTTTTCGAAATAGAGGTACGCAAGGTTTTTCTAAAATTTCATGCACATAGAAATCATGTTTTAAGAAAAGGGTTTTGGATTTATGAATGTAAACATGTTTTAGAAGTTTTGACGGTATTGTTTTTGTCTTTAGACCTTCCCCCAAATTGATTGAAAAAAATTATATGTATATGTATGTGTGTGTGTGTGTATATATATATATATATATATATATATATATATATATATATGAATGTGTTTAAGAATGAATATTCAATTGAGAGTATGAATTATAATGAACCCCTCTCTTGTTATGATCTTTCTCATCTTGCATATGATATGAATTGTTCTAAATTGCATCTTGAAAGCATGATATGAAATGTCTTGATTTTTACTATGACTCATATATAAATTTTGAACTCAAAAGAGAGGGTTATGCATGTTAATAAATGTTGAAAATACATATAACGAAAGAGTGCATGGTTTTGCCAAAAGTAAATGACCACCATATGTTGAAGAATTCTTGCATAGTATTGACTTATGTTTTCAGAACATGAATTTTCTTTGTTAAATTGCATGTTTGGGTGGTCTGAAATATGTTTTAATGAAAGAATCATGCATGATGTATTATGGCTCAAAAATAGGACTTGTAAGTCTTGGTGTGACGAAACCAATTCAGATTATGCCATGATAATTCAGAACAAAATAGAATGCATGTTTGAAATCAGATTTATCAGACGTTGAAACTAGAAAAATGCATGATTCAGAATAGGATAAAATCGGGCATAAAGAGAGCTTAGGTGTTTCCCCGAAGAAGGAATGAGTCCAGATGACTCATTGCCTAAAACCGTGATTTGCCGATTTGGGTTTATTATATTACGCTGGCCTAGAGCCTTGTGGCGCATCAGACTCAGACACTCCAACCCTTGCGGCACACTCGGGTTGGGGGCTTCCCTGCCGATTCAATGGAGGATTCCATATAGCCCATAGACTATCAGACTTGTAGGGGAGTGCCACCTAACTCAGAAGTAATACAAAGATCAGACATTGCATTGACAAGAACGATTTATGATTTTCAGAAAGTGCCTATGTGTTTTGAAACCCCCGTTTTGTATGATGTTTTGACCAAATTTCTCTCTATTAGTTTATATATATATATATATATATATATATATATATATATATACAAGCTT
>NW_025892176.1:0-7373 GCF_002878395.1 Capsicum annuum | reverse complement strand
AAGAATTTTTATTTGAAAAAAATGTTTGATGTTATTGAAGTTGTTGTTATTAATATGTTGGAAAATTTTAATTTTTTTAAGTTGAACTAAATAATAATATATTGTAAAATTATTTCATATAACATCTTTGATTTATACATTTTTTATAGCTACACATAGTAATATGTAATTTGTATATATTATAATTTATAGAATTGCATATATATCGACATAAATACAAAAAATATATATTTGTATTTGCATTTTTGTACATATGTATAATGGTAAATACAAAGTATTTGTTAGTATTACATGATTATTTTTCAAGATAAGAATATATATATATATATATATATATATATATATATATATATATGCATAATGCATATATATAAATGTAATGTATGTATTTATATTGTGGTTTTTACGAATATATAAATACATATACATATAAATTAAAGCATATGTATAAATGTATATATGATAATATACTATGCATAAATATCTCTCTCTATATATATATACATACATTTGCATTAGTGTGTAAAATGCATATATACAAGTATACAAATCGATAACTGTGTAAAATACATATATACATATGCGTGAAGCATAAATACATATATAAGTAAGTGATAAATACATATATACATTTTCTTGTATCTTAAAATACATATTACTTATTACATATGTATATATATATATGTATATATGCATAATATTTTAAAAATGGTTTATTAACTAAAAATACATATGAATGTTAAAAGTACAATTGTTCACTGAAATAAGCATATGTATGTTTAAAATAAATATGTTCACTGAAAAAAGTTTATGTGTTATTACAAATATACACATACATTATTAAAAAATACATATGAAAAACTGCAGAAAAAAATTTATAAAGACATATACTAACCATGAAAAATAAAAGATTAAGCGATTAAACAATTAAAGATCAAAAACTTAATATAACAGTTAAGGAACATTAAAATACCATCTTTGACCATTAAAGTAAAATATGAATCCCATGAAATATTTTTAAAAATAATATTTATCCACCTAAATTTAACTATTGTTAACTTCAATAAAATAAAAAAACAAATCAAATGTCATGCACTTCTGTGCCTTCTATTAATTCAATTTTTCGAAGAGGCCTCATTGGTGCTTCATCATCACTTTGTGTCTCCACTTCTGCCTTCCTAGTACCATAATCCCACAACAGTGAAGCGTATCTTATGTGAATAAGATCTGGGTCAAAATCAACAGATGGAACATCTTCACCAAAAGTAAAGCACTTGACATACGTAACCATATATAAGTCACAGTCCCTGCAAATACATACATTAATAAGTAAGTAGTTGTTACAAGTTTAATGCATATGTATATATACAAGTAATATGTATACTCGTTACTTACAAGCTGCCACTTGGTTGTTGAAGCACATTCTCCACAACTGAAACACCAAACGGATCCATCTTCTCATTCAATTTGTAATTAGGATGATTGTCAATGTCAATACCCTTATTCTCGTAGAATTTATATGCAATGAGACATATAGGTATAACCTTCGCTAACTTTTCAATTTCGCTAAGCACCACAGCATCATGACCATTAGCTAACAAATAATCATATACATATATGCACCTATGATTGAAAGATATAACTACAAGAACCCAATGATGTTTGGCCTTTATGTGAACAGGAATGAAGATATGATCAACCATATGCCATGGCACTGTAGCATGCATGCAGAATCCGCTTATGTACTCATATAGATGGTATTTCTTTCCACCATCAATAAGAGATGCATCATCCACTTTATACATATCAAAAACCCTTCTAACAATGTTCATGAAATGACAGTCTACAGTGCTGAACGTATATGAGCTATTGAAATCATACTTGGACTTCTTTCGCAGATAGTAGAAGCATACATCAATTTACTGCATTATAAATTAATTTCATAGTTAATGGTAAATAAATAAATTAAATCCAACACTACTTATGTAAAAATGGTGTACTTATCAGTGAACATGTAACATACTGCATATGTATATATAAATATACATTTTCAAGTATAACAATATATGCAGTTACAAATATTCATATGTAACACAGGATTAATATTTATTCTAATATACAACTCATCAACATAATAATACATCCCTTACCCTATCTGACCATGTCTGGCTAGGAGTACCCATAACGTAGAATCAATTCTTATCTTCAACAGATAAAATTTCAAAATTGATAAGTGGTATTTTTGTCTTGCCCTTCAAATAATGTTCTTCTTTGTTGTTTCTGTTTATTCATTATACATATTAGTAGATCATTTATATAATCTTAAATTACAAAATATAGTACAAATAAGTTGTAACCTATATACCTCTTCGAATGATATTTAAGAAGATTCAATGAAAGCCACGTCATGAACTTGTTGGTGATATTGGTGTCTTCTAGATCATTAACTGGATGAGATATGAAGGGATGTTTCTGATCGAATGTTCTCCGTTGCACTTCTGTGCAGAAACAAAAGTTCAATTACTGTCCCATATGTATTTATGAAATACATATTAACAAATGTATTTGTTACTACTTCATTGTTACATATATAATCTATCAAACTTCAACATAAAAAATTGTCATCAAAATATAACCATTTCTCATTAAAAACAAATATAGCTAATCCAAAAAAAAAAAACTGAACATCAAAATACAAAGAATACTTCATTATCCATTAAAAAAATAATTTCAATATATAAAGTAAACAAATATGTTAACAAAAAAAATTATGTTAAGAGTACTAACCATCTTTTGAACCAAAATTCATTGTGAATGGTGACTCCTTGTATCAAGATGGTCGCCTAATCCTTGAAACATGCTTTGACATTTGTTGTGCTTCATTTGTCGATGGATGTACAATTATAATTCATTCAAGATTGACATACACATTAAGACTGGGAAGAAGCTCATCAGGAAGAGTGATCTGAGAGTCAGGCAAATCTTGATCAGTATTGCTTTCATCATTTACTCCGTCATGAATGTGGACTTGAGTCTTATGTTGCTGATCTAACTTTGATTTATCCACATCATTAACCTCTGACTCATATTCTGCTGATTTAGTTAAATTCATCTCGACAGCAGCTTCTTTGTTCTATATAAATTGTATAAAGATCTAGTAAGGTTGGATTTTCAAATAAATAAATAAAACAAAAAAATGCACGTATTGAAGATACCTTGCAGTCAACATTGACTTCAGCAGTGGCTTTATTTATGAAGTCAAGATCAATGCTTCTAAGGACATCATCTGGAAATCTGGAAATGTGAATTGAGATTCTGATACTTGTGCTTCAGCAATACTTCCATCAACCAATTTTGTGTTCTACACAACATGTTCATACAAATTAAATAAAATAATATTTTTTAATTATTGATCAACTAACCTAGATATATTCAGCATACTGGAGAGACACATACATCTCTTGCTTCATGCACTTCTATATAAGTTTTTTCCTTTAAAAAGAGAAACAATAAAAAATTAAAACAATCAAAATTCATCAATAAAAGTATACCTAATCAAAAAAAAAAAAAAAGATCTACCAGAACATCGTCATTATCCTCATTATACTCATCAATGTCATTATACACATCATTCATACTGTTGCTTTGATTGCCTGTCATCTCTTTGGCCACCTGTTTTGATGTTGTTTTATGTAATGATAAATTAGAATTGTATATAAAAAAAACTTTGCATATAAATGTACGCAATTTAATTACCACTGTGCCTTCAAGATTCTTATTAAACTCGTGATCAAACTTTGGAGTCGCTTGATGGGACGATGTATTGTTAACATTTTCATCCGTTGGTGGCTGATCAGATTCTATGTCTTTTGCTTGGTTCTTCGTGCTTACAACATGAAAATACAAGTAAAAAACAAATAGTAAACTAACTATTTATTTTAGCTCTACATATCTATATATGATTATACATATCACAAACTGAAAAATACATAGTAAATATATAACAAAAAGAATGAATCCAACATATGAAATTATAAAATACAAAATCTGCATGATGAATTTATATTTAACATAACTAATGTCACATATGACTATGTATTTATTATTTTACTTATTGTCATTTTCAAAAAATACATTTTATCTTAAAAAGTAGACTCAGAAATCTGTATATGTATTTTGAGGCATCAAAAAATTCATATGTTGTGTATGTATAAATGCTGTATTTTTATTCAACCACAATATACATATTTGTTTAATATGTATTTAACATAGCAAGTGTATATTTTACAAAAATTGTTTACATCAGAATTGATGTACTTTGATTTCATTAATTGCATCATGATCTGATCACACCTCGAAGATAGTAGGCCACGCATATCATTAAACTCTTTCCAAACCTGAATTCAAAGAAATAATTATAAATGAAAAAATAAATTAATCAAAAACTTAAAACAGAAATTACCTTATCACGAAACTTATCAAACGCTTTCTTTGAAACAACGACGTTTTCATCTTCGGAACTGAAGGAAGACGAAGTAGGAGACGGAACCAGAATAGTTTGTTTACTATCAGGCCGGTTTATGTCTTTCCTATTTGCACGTATCATAGTTTTTGTTTGAATTGGCTTGTGAATTGGAGTCCTCACAGAAGGCATCTTTGCAGCACGGGGTGGAGGGGTCCTGTTTGGTGTCTGCTCATCTACACCTTTAGGATGTGGCTTCAATTTTTCTTTGCTGGTGAAGCTGAGGAATCGACACGATGTTTTTTTTTGTGGTTAACTGTTTTTGTCTTTGTGGAGGATCTTGAAAGTCATCATCCGAATCAATGTCATCTTAATTATGACTTGTAGCTCCAGGAACAAGCTTCTTTGGTATTTGAAACGCTGAAATTTCCTTTTTTGTTGGCTCGATATTCTTAAAAAGAACCTACATTTTAAATTATATAAATAAAAAAATAATTTAGATGCTAAAATTAATGATATTATAAAACAGTTAACCGTGATCCATGCCCAATAATGAATAAACAATGACAAATGGTATTTTGTATATATATATATACCAGATGAGAAAATGGATTTAAAAAATAATCAACATCACATAAAAAGGATAAAAAGTAAAACTAACCTTGTCATCTGTATCATCAAACATACTTCCCATAAGAGTTTCATATCGTGGACGAGGAGAATTTGTCTTCCAATTCAAAATACGTCGAATTTGAGAGTCCACCTTGGCAACACATTTGAACAACACTCGTACAACCAAATTTGAATGGCTAGTGGCATTCCAAGAATCATATAAAAATTTCCTTTCGGCTTCAACTTTTTATGCAAGCTTCTTGCTAATTCTTCAAAGGCAACCGATCCCCAGGGATAATCACTGTAGCGATCACTCTCAATCAAATCAAAGTGTAGGCGTGGAATAGCTACGATATCAACTGAGGATAGTAAGAATGCGTGAATAAAATACAAATTGGCAAACTTTAGCGCCTCTTCATCGTTATCATTCCCCCAAATTTTATCAGAAATAGCCGCAAGTAACTCTTTTTTCTGTATAAAACTCTCACCATCAAAATATTGATCAATAATTCTGTTAGGACGCTCCTCGTCAAACACAAAATCATCCCTGTTTGTAACACAATTCAAACCAGTCACCAAAGCAAACTCTATAGGAGTGAAATGAAGAATTGTGCCCTTTGCACGAATGACTATGCAACTTGTAGAACTTTCCTTCGTTTCAAGTGACATAATGCATCTCCATAATTGAGCTTGAACGACACAATCTTTCTTCTTCATGAAGAAACCGAATATACTTTTAGTACAAAACATCTTGTACTAATTCTTCGTTAACATTGACTTAATACGGTCTTCAATGTCATTGACCGTATGACATGCTATATGAGGAGCAAATTTGGGAAATACTCATGCCATGTATATTTGGTCACGCATGACCTATGCAACAAAAAAATACAATAACATGTAAAAACAGTGTCTTATGTGTATTTATGAAATACATCTTAAATTTATTTTGTACAGATAGTCTTATATGTATTTAAAAAATACATCTTGAAGTGAATTTATACATTCTATACATAAATCTATCATATGTATTTTGTGAATGCATCACTAGTCAATATCTAAGTTATCAAAACATCTAAATTCAAAATTTGTCTAAACCTAATGAATAACAAAAACAACTATGTACGTACAAAATACATTTCAATAAAGAAGAACTACATATCACATTCAAAATTCAATGACTACCAAATACAACTTAACATCAAATACAATTCATAGCTGTAAACATAAAAACACATATCTAAATAGTATGTATTTTCAGAATACATATTACGCTTATATTTCAACATACACATATGTATTTTGTGAATACATGAATTGTACAAATTTAATTAACAAGAAAATATATAACAACACATATACAAATTATATAACAAGTGTATTTTCAGAATACATATACACTTATATAAAACTATATATACAAAAACGTTGCCATTAATTGATATAAGTATCTCACACAAATGTCATATGTATTTTAACATTACATATGCTCACTGAAATGGTCTTATGTATGTAAAAAATACATAACAACAAACAAGAACTACATATCACATTCAAAATCTAATGACTACCAAAAACAACATAACATAGAATACAACAAATGTATTTTCATAATACAAATTACACTTATATAACAATACATATATAAATTCTTGCCAGTCACAAATACAAATATTTTACACAAATTTTAGATATCAAATACATATTTAAAATATATTGTATGTAACATATAAAATTCATATCAATAACAAAATTTTGAAATAGCAACACACCTCTTCAACTTTCTCTTGTTCAGATTCATAATCTGATGTAACGAGACTTGCAATTTTACTGGGTTCTCCTTTTTCATCCGACTTTCTTTTTCCACAGATTTTTTAAATTTTGTGGGATTTGGTGATGAACATTTTGTCAATGCTTTACTTTTCATTATTTTCGCAATCTTTTTCGTATCGTTACGGTGCTTCGATCTCACCTCTTCAATGGTAACACCTTCCTTGGACAGAATATTAGTAGAACCCATGTTAAAATCTTCGTCTTGTGTTAAACCAAGACTAAATGATGGTACTTCATTGAAAACTAAATTCTTCGGTTGATTTCCTCTAAATGAACAACTACAACTTGCATGTTGAGCCATCATACATTAAGTGGTACAATTTCAACACAAAAATAAAAAATTGAACCCAAAAAGACGACTTTCGCAGACTAATATTTAAAAAATGGCGACAAGAAACACTTTAACAGAAATTAAATGGAAAAAAATAACATGCATTAACTGAAAAAGAAATTATACATTAAGTCG
>NW_025892175.1:139623-149689 GCF_002878395.1 Capsicum annuum | reverse complement strand
GTTTCTAGTTAGACTAAAAGTACAGAGAAATCAGGGAATGCACAGCTGAAACAATTTGCTAAACTGATTCTACATCTTTCTAAACTTTTGAATATTTCGGCAAGTACAAGAGCTTACACAAAAATAGATACATAGCGAACTTTAATTGGAAAGGAACTGAATTAAGAAATAATAATACCTTCGGCTCGATCTGAACTCGCGGATAAAAGGTGCGGGTACTTGGCTCACATATCTGCTTCCACTTCCTAAGTAGCGCCCTCAACTGACTGATTGGGCCACAAGACTTTGACCAAGGGAACTTATTTGTTCCTTAGTCTATGGACCTGGTAATCCAAGATCTCAACCAGAATCTCATCAAATGAAAGACTGGTCTGGATATCTAAGCTCTTTGAAGGATCTACTACAAAAAAATCACCAATGTGCTACTTTACCACAAACCTTGCTATATCCTTCTTCATGCCGCTCCACCAATAAATTTCCCACAAGTAGTGGTACATCTTGGTAGCACCGAGATGAATGGAATACCGTGTACCATGCACCTCAGTCATAATTCTCTACCTCAAGTCACCAATACATGGAACACATAATCTTTTCTGACATCTCAACACACCATCTCCCCCTTGGGAGAAAACCTCCACCCTTTGGTCCTTAACTGACTTCTTAGTCTAACCAAACTGGCATCTAAGTCTTGCTTCTCCTTTACTTCCGAAAGTAAAGTGGATTTAGAACTACTCTGTACCAAAATATTCCCTTCAGTAGAATCAAGTAATCTAACACCCAATCTAGCCAGATGGTGCACATCACGAGCTAACTCTTTCTTATCTTCCTCTACATAAGCCACACTGTCCATAGACATCCTACTAAGGGATCCGCCACTAAATTGGCCTTGCCCGTGTGATATAACACACTCATATCATAATCTTTTAGCAACTCTAACCACCTCCTCTGACGAAGATTCAACTCCCTCTGAGAAAACATATACTACAAGCTTTTGTGGTCCGTAAACACATCAACATGAACACCATACAGAAACTGTCTCTAGATTTTCAAAGCAAAAACCACAGTAGCTAATTTAATATCATGGGTTGGGTAATTCTCTTCATGCGTCTTCAACTGTCTAGAGGAATATGCTATAGCCTTACCTTTCTTCATCAGCACACAACCCAAACCAACTCTAGAGGTATCACAATACACCACTAAACTATCCGTACCATCAGGTAAGGTCAACACAGGGGCTGAAGTGATTCGAGTCTTCAACTCCTGGAAACTCTTCTCATAGGAATCTGACCAAAGAAACTTAACTTTCTTTTGGGTCAACCGGGTCATGGGGGACGCAATAGAAGATAAACCTTCAACAAAACGGCAGTAGTAGCTAGCTAAATTCAATAAACTTCTAATGTCAGATGGAGAGATAGGTCTAAGCCAATTTATTATAGCTTCTGTCTTTTAGGGATTGACTCTAACGCCTTCGGCTGAAATAATATGACCCCAAAAAGCTATGGACCTTAGCCAAAACTCACACTTGTTGAATTTGGCGAACAATTGATGACCTCTAAGAGTTTACAGGACAATTCCAAGATGATCTACATAGTCATTCTTACTACAGGAGTAAACAAGTATATCGTCTATGAACACTATGACAAACATATCAAGGTACTGCTTCAACACTCGATACATGAGGTCCATGAAAGCCGCTAGAGCATTGGTTAGCCCAAAATACATAACTAAAAACTCAAAGTGACCATAATAGGTTTGGAAGGTTGTCTTTGGGATATCACACTCCCTTACTTTAAGTTGATGATAGCCGGATCTAAGGTCTATCTTGGAGAAATAATTTGTACCTTGTAACTGATCAAATAGGTCATCAATTCATGGAAGAGGGTACTTGTTATTGACTATGACCTTATTAAGCTGATGATAGTCAATGCACATACGCAAAGAACTATCTTTCTTTTGCATTAACAGGATGGGTGCACCCCAAGGAGAGCCACTGGGCCTTATGAAAACTTTATCTAAAAGATTTTTGAGTTGTTCTTTCAACTCCTTAAGCTCTGCAGGTGCCATACGGTAGGGAGGAATAAAAATAGGTAGAGTATCGGGAAGAAGGTTAATCCTGAATTCTATCTCTCTCTCGGGAGGTACCCTTGGGAGATCTTCCAGAAAAACATTAGGAAACTCATTAACAATATTGGCTGACTGAATAGTTGGAGTCTCGAGCTTAGTGTCTTTAACTCTAACTAGACGATAGATACAACCTTTGAATATTGGATTTTTGGCTTTGAGATAGGAGATAAAATGACTCTTAGGAGATACTGAACTCCCGGACCACTCAAAAACTGGTTCATCAGGAAACTGAAACTTGACCACATGGGTACGACAGTCTATAGAAACATAACAAGAATGAAGCCAATCCATACCTAGAATAAGGTCAAAATCCACCATGTCCAACTCTATCAAATCAACAAGTATGACTCTATAAAGAACAGTGATTGGACATTTTTTATACACTTGCTTAGCAACAACTGACTCACCTACTAGAGTAGAAACTAGGAAAGGATCAGGAATCTTCTCAAGACTCATTTCAAAATTCACAGCTACAAGTGGGGTCACATAAGAGAAACTTGACCCGAGGTCCAACAACACATAAACATCAAAGTGAAATACACGTAGCATACCAGCAACAACATCGGGAGAATCCTCCTACTTTTGGTGGGATGGTAAGGCATAGAATTCTTTCTGGCACTAACCGCCAGCAGTACCAGATAAAATGCCCTATGGAGGGGCTGGATGGGCTAAAGGAACGGGGACACTAGTAGCCTGATTCTGAGGTCGCACATCTCTGTTCCCTTTCCTAGCATACGAGCACTCTCTAAGTCTATGGCCTATCTTTTTACAACCAAAAAAAACCCCTCTATTCGGCTAAATGCTCATCGGGATGGGTCCCACCACACATAGCACAAGGAGGATAATTAGGCCTGTTACTCACACTGTTCTGAGATTTGGACATAGAGGGTTTGTTTCCTTGCTCCTGCCTATTTTGGGGTGCGAGAGAATTAGATGATAAAAGCGTTGGCATAGACAAATGGCTTTGAAACTATGGACGGTTCCCTCTATGGGACCTAGTCTGACCATACTTATGATGCTTGGATTTAGCCCTCTTGTTTCCCCTTACTCTATCTCTTTCCCTTATCTTGTCTGCCTCTATCTATTGTGCATGCATCATCAGTCAAGACAAATCCATATCCCTGTTGATCATAGTAGTCCTACACTCTTTCAGCACCAAATCAGACACATCAGTTACGAACTTGATCATACTAGTTCGGGTGTCAGCAATCAAATCGGGAGCATACTTGGCTAACTAGTTGAACTTCAAGTAGTACTCCTTAACAGTCATGGAGCCCTATCTCACATTTATAAACTTCTCTATCTTATCTTCCCTCATCTCTAATGAGAAGAACTTGTCCAAGAATGCATTCTGGAACACCTTTCAAGTAATAGGGGTGGCATCTTCCTCTTTATTCTTTTTCCATGCAACAACCCAGTCATAAGAAATGTCTTTCAGATGATAAGACACCATCTATACACTCTCTTCCTCAAAAATATGCATGACTTGGGCGATCTTCCTCACTTTATCAATATATAACTGCAGGTCCTCACCAACCTTAGACCCATAAAACTCTGGCGGATTCATCTGCATAAAATCATGGATCCTAGCACCAGGTAAGTCACCTCCCTGTTAATGTGGAACTACGGCCTGGTTATTGGCTTAGACATTTATGGTGACTGCTTGGGCTAACGCCTAAAAGGCTGCCCAAAATTAAGCATGAGACACAGTCTCATTTAAGGGATCAACAAGACGAGGTTGCTAGTTATTGTTTCTGCGGGCATTCGCTCTTCAGGAAGGAATTTTCTTAAATAACAGAGCATGAATTAATAGCTGATAGAGATAATTGTAAGAATGATAGTTGTTAAATGAAAGAGATGAATTTTCCCTAAAACATCTTGTAGCCTCTTGCTCATAGATGTGGCGTGCTACACACCAATGATCAAGACTCTACTTAATGTGGCTTGTCAGACTCCTTAGGACTCCTTAAACCTTAGGCTCTAATACCAAGTTTTTAACACCTCGAAATCCCATCTCGAGATGTCACATGGTGCTTAAGGCTACAAGTAGCCCTAAGTTAACCCTTTGAGCCTGTTACTACTTATAATACTTGATTTAAGATAAATAAGCTAAACAATGATACTTTATTGGGTCAACTATAATTTGTAATAACTAGAAATAATGTGTGAATAGAAAAAATACTAATAATATGGAACACAACTTTAACTAACAGTCTACTCTGACAAAGCCTCTACTACTTAAATTGGAGAGCCATCAGAACAGACCCCCAACTGACTCACTTTGACCTAAAAGTAAAACTCAAAACACAGTGAAAATGTGAAATTTGCAAATATAGGTCCTCGAACCATGAGGACTCACCAACTGTGGAATGCAGAAAAAGGTACTCAAGAATCATGGTAACTGCTGAGCCTGAGCACCTGAACCTACAATATAAGACAATATAGCACACAGACGTATATATGGTTTAGCACTTTGGGAATGTAGTGAGTATATAGGTGTAACACCCCATATTTTTAGCCTAGAGTTTAGACCGTCATTCCTACGTATATAGACCCAAACTGAATTATTCTTGTAATACCTCGCATTTTGGCCTACAACATAGACCATGATTTTGATGCGTTGATAATCCCAAAGCCATAAATCCTATGTGTAACGCCCCAAAATCGGGTCCTGATACGTCACACGGTGCTTAAGGTCTCAAGTGACCCCAAGCTAACCCTTCTACTGGCATAACTCATAAGCAACTGAATAAAAATACAAATCCATACAAATCAACAGAAATTAACTCTTTTCTGAATCTGATCGATACAAAAATGGAATTTTACAGGATTACAATTCTTCCTTTACAACCAAAATTGAAACAAAATACATCAACTTCTACTTACTGTCAATGAAGCCTATACTAGTACTGACTGTAGGTAGCTGGGTCATGACTCCCGACTACCCCAACTCAATACAACTAAATAAATAAAATACAATACTATAAACTCTGCATAACTAACCTAAGCCCTTGATCAAAAGAACTTATCACCTATTGACTGGATACCACGAACTGACAATAGCTAAAGGAACAACTATACCTTGTACCTACATTCTAAGAAAATATAGCCCACATATGAATATTTGGGTCAGTACCATGGAAAAATACCAAGCATATGGGGTGCAATGCATATATAAAATAATATCTTAATATCATCACAGTTTATAAAATTATGCATACTGATATAGATGACTCACTTAGCTCAAATTAAATCATCAAAATCATGGATGAATAATACATGTAAAGTAAAACAAGTGAGTCATTACAATACGTTCTCAATTCACTTTCTTCTTAATTTCAACTCATCAAAACAATCAAAT
Source organism: Capsicum annuum (assembly GCF_002878395.1). NCBI lineage: Eukaryota > Viridiplantae > Streptophyta > Magnoliopsida > Solanales > Solanaceae > Capsicum > Capsicum annuum. The sequence continues at coordinate 144,204 of NW_025892175.1, read as the reverse complement.
CTCATGTCAATTCTCATTAGAATATATTCCTTAAATCTTTTAAGAATAATGACTTTCTCAAACTCAGCCTTTTAAGAAAATATATTTCATCTCAGATAGAAGAGTACACACACACACATTGGGAGATCCTATAACCGACATAAACCATGTGAGCTACATAGAGTCCAACGTACAACCCATGTTGGGGAGCGTCGTCCTATCCTTGACATCGGAGTAGGACTTGCAGTATTAATTCAAAAACACTAGTGATCACTATATAAATCAGCCTCAGCCTCACATCCTATAGGGGTACGTAGTTCTAGGGAAGTAAGGTCACTTTATACCTCCCACTCGATGCTAAAAATTTCTCCCGAACTTAGCTCAGATTATTTCAAAAACAATCCATAACAAAATAATTTCAGTACTATATAAATATACATCGGGAGCCATCATGCTTCCCATCTATCAAAATCAACCACGTTGTGGATTTTTTTCACACTCGAGTTCAAAACAACTCCATTAAGACCAAAAGGTCAAATCATTCAAAATATCTCAAATATTCAACATCAACGTGCTTATAACACACTTTATCAAAAAAACAATTTCCAATGGGGATTCATGACCCAAATATCAAAATTATGATAAATATCGTTCAAGATTCATGCTTTATATCTCCACACAGGTAAATTCATCTTTCAAAATCATAAACATCAAGATTTCATAATAATCATCATAAGATATGGGTTCATGCTTCAAATTCATTAAAATTAAACAAAAATTATGCCTTTATAAAGAAACTTTCTTTTGGGCACAAGAACGAAATAGAGTTCTTGTTGAAAAACCCCACATACCTTGAATGATGAACTTTCGATCGATACTCATTTTTGAGATATTAATCGTGCCTTTGAATGATGGTTCTTGGAGTTATTGAACTAGGAACTTGGAATCTTGAATAAATTTACAGAATTAATGGTGAACTTTGGAGGCTCTTGAAGTTCTTGAACTAAGAACTTGGAATCTTGAATAAATTTGTAGAATTAATGGTGAACTTTGGAGGTTCTTGAAGTTGGATGTAGGAGCTTAGGGTTTTATTTTTGAGGAAATTTGATGAAATATGACATATAATGCCTCAAATAGGCTTTAATATATGGTTTGGATGGATTTTGGGTTAGGAGGAATGACCAAAACGCTCCTAAAAATCAAATAATTCTCGAATCTTTTCTTTGGTCGACTGTTTTAATTATTTGAAGTAGATCAACCATAATGTTTTACTTTGATATCCAAATTGGTTGAAACCAATTTTATTAGAAAGAGAACTCTCATATCTTTCCGTTGATATATAGTATCTCACCCAGATCATTGTGTATGAGGAGTTATGATCGTTTGAAGTTGACCCAAAAAATCACTTTTGATAGGCTGAAGTAGATCGACCATAACTTTTTGCTTCGATAGAAAAATTGGATGAAATCAATTTCATTGAAAAGAGGACTCAAAGATATTTCCATTAATATATAGTATATCACCCATATCATTATGTACAAGGATTTATGATCATTTAAATTTGGAGCAAAAATACGCCAAGCCTCAGTATTTTTTTTTCCTGCACATTTTACTGTTCATAGTTCGATCGGAATGGTCGTAACTCATCGCTCGAGTGTCTATTTTTTATGATCTATATATCATTGGAAATCTTATTCGATACTCTATGCAATGGTAGGTCAACGTCTTAGAAATACTACACCGAAAATTTATGGATCGCTCTAAAGCGTAGAACTTGATACGTTTCTCATGAAATCTTTACGAAGAAAATTTTCCAGGGTATTACACTCTGAAAATATGGCATGTTAATTATTTGCGTAGTCTGTGAATCCATTCAAGCTTGAATTTAGACCATAGAGGTCCTTCAACTCAAGGACGAGTTGAAACAATTTTGATCAATTAAGTTTTAGTGGACGTTGTAATTTATGTCAGCTTCCATCGACCATAACTCTCTGTATATATTGAATTAGAGAGACTACTATGTTTCAAATGATAGTTCTTCAAGTTATCTTTCCAACGCAAGAAGTTATGGCCTTTCAAAGTAGTAGGTGACGCCTATGTAAACATAGGCGATAGCATAGACGGCGCCTATGTAAACATAGGCGATAGAATAGGCAGCGCCTATGTAAAGGTTTCAAGTGACTTAAACACTTCATTTTTGGGGCAAAATGGTCCTTTTTCACCTTTACTTAGCCCTAAACACAAAATTCAGTTCCCAAAGACCACAAAATACACCTTCATTCATCAAAATTATTGAAGAACTCTCTCTAGGGTTTTAAAATAAAAACCCAAGCAACTCAAGATTCAACCGTGGGTTTTAGAAACTAATTGCATATTTGGAATCCTCTCAACGTAGGCTTCAAGAAGCACCTAATATTCATCATAATTGAGGTACGGGGGGTTATCCAAAAATCTCATGGGTCTTTAAATTCATGTTTTACAAATGGGGGTTTTGAAAATACGAATATAATTATGTTTTGAATGTGTCTATAATATTGAATTTGGTCTTTAGGCCTACTTTTGAATGATTTAACATATTATATATTATATGCGTGTGTTTCGAAAAGGTGATATTTTGAGAGCATGAATTATATGAAATCCCTCTCTTGATGTGAATTTGTTTTGAATGTGCATATGATGTAAATTGTTTGAAAATATCTTGAAAATCTTGACATAAAATGTTTTGAGAATTGATATGATTTTGACTTAAAAACGAGAGGGTTATTTGTGTTGAAACATGTTGAATACAGTGGTTGAATAAGAAGAATAATGTGATATTGATGGCTTGCAAGTTGGGTATGATGATACGCTACAGAATATGATATGTCATTGAATCAGATGAAATTTGAATGCATTGATTTTACATGAGATAGGTGAATGCCCGAAGAAGACGTTTGAGTATAAGGGCTCATCGCTGGAAACCATGTTTGCGGACACGAGAATTTAGTACCAAGCTAAGTAATCCTGAGTACTTGACTTTATGTCATTCCCAAATTGAGATTATAGGTAGGAGCCCTGGCTAAGTGATCTTGGGCACTACCATTGGGTTGAGACACCATGCTGTGTGATCTTGTATATCTCCCCCTCACGTATACTCTAATCTTGGGGGTAACCGGGGTTTGACAATTGGTGTAAATTATGTAGGGTATTCCACCTAGCTCAGCTGCATTTCATTGTTATTGAAAATAATTACATTATGCCCATGTTTTTTCAAATGATTTGACATAAAACTGCTTTATAATGGCTCTCACCTATATTGTGTAAAAATATTATACTTCTATTTTGATTTCTCTACATACCAGTACTTTTGTATTGACCCCCTTCCCTCCCAGGTTTGGAGGCACAGTCTAGGGTTCCAGATAACCAGTAAATTTCTTTCGACAGATCGCAAAATCAAGTGATGAGCCTTCTATATTTTGGAAGGCCTAACGCCTGCTACTTCATTTATCATTTATTAGTTTTGGGTCTGCTTGGGGCCTTATCCTAGTTTTCAGATAGACATTGTTTCAGTCATATAGTAGAGATTTCGCAGACAATTTTAGAGATGTTGATTTAGATTGTAGGACACTATTCCCTATTTTCGCTTTCATATGATTCTTGACCATGTTTTTTTTATATTGTGTATCTTCCGTATTTCTTTTATCATATGATCTGTGTGCGTTATTACCAGACAGATAGGGGTGTTTTGGGCCTCATGGTTCGGAATACTCATTACGGCTAAGGCCCAGTTTGGGTCATTACAAACTTGGTATCAAAGCACGGTTCATAGTTCCAGGGTGTCTGCAAAATCACGTCGGGTAGAGTCTTGTTTATGGGTGTGTAGTGCACCATACTTATAAGGAAAAGGCTACTAGGCATTTAGGAATGTCTCTCTTTCTTCATGTTCTAGTTCGTGCAATAGGGTTAGAATGTTTCTCTTTTATACTCAAATTCGTGCTATGGTGTCGCCCATATGAAAGTAACAGTCACCCCAATTCTTTCCTTACTTGGACATTCTCAGACATATCTCATCATTGGGCTGATTCAAGTATAGAAGTTTAGATTCTAAATGGTATGGTTTGTTCTGATCAAATCATATAAGATTTTTGTAAGGACTTGAGAAGAGTTCGTTAGTGCTTCAGAGTGTGTTGGTTCTAGTGTGAACCTTAATTTTGATGAAGTCGTGCTTTTCAGCCTACAGTATTAAGTATATTCAGTTTTTTTAGAACTTATGGTGCCAGTGTCATGCTTCAGAGGTAATAAGGTGTAGCAGAATATTGGAACTGTATTTCTACCCAAATAGTAGTGTGTGTTAAAATATTATTGTCATGACCTATTGGTAATGAAATTAAACCAAGAAGTTGGTGATGTGAAGTCACAAAGTTAGAAGTCAGAGTGAGGATGATTTACCCCTTTATAGTGATAAACTAATTTGGTAGCTAGCAGCATGTATGGATAGTATAGTAGTCCATGGAGGAAGTGTTTGACTCAAATTTTATTTCTACAGAGTAAGATGTGTATTCTTAGTTCATTGAACATTGCGTATTAAATCTCTATCTCATGAAATATTGTCATCAAAGTATT